>NW_025110302.1:0-128449 GCF_011392965.1 Frieseomelitta varia | reverse complement strand
CAAGACCCCCCGTCCGACCAAATTCCTCCTCGCGAATTCTCTCGATAGAAAAAAAAGAAGAAGAAAAAAAAAAAAAAAACAGAAGGAATGATACGTATCCCAGGAGGTTCCGCAGGCGATCCCACTTCCTCCTCTTTCTCCGTTTCTCGCTCTCGGTGCGTTTTTCCACCAGCTACTTCCGGATCCATCCTTGGATCCAACCGCCGCGCACTTTAATCTCGAGCACCGAGGGTCAATTACGCGGAACGTCGCGGACGAGACACCGTGGGAAATTTTCTTCCATGTTGCACGCGTTGCGCTGCTTCCGAGAGGACGCGTAGACGCGGTCTCGATTCCTCGGTTTCCCTCGGTTCGCCGCGGGAAAGAGGATAGCGATCGAAAGTGTTCCGCCCTTCGACGCGACGCGTATGCTTCTAAATCTCACAAAGAGCCGGGCCTCTGCTGCGCCTCTCTTTCGAAGAACGATAGCAACGAAATTCCGCTAGAAAATCCAGAGCATCCGACAGATACGTCTCTCCGGCGCGGGGCCAGCATCTTTGACGGTTCGAGCAGAAGGGGAGCGGGGGGGGGGGGGTGGCAGGCTTTGAGCCGCGAGAGTAAGAGAAACTCCTCGCGAATTCTGACGTGGAAAGCGAAGCTCGCGGACCCGTCAAACGGCTCCTCGTCGCGGAATTTCCGCGTGACCTGTTTCCACCCCTTCATCGCCCCGCTCGCTTCCTCTGCTCGCTTCGGATGCAGCCTCTGGTGTGCGCGAACTGAAGAAGAAGAGGAAGAAGAAATGGAAACGAAATATGCAAGCGAAATTTCATCGAATAACCGTAAACTCTCTCTTTCTCTCTTTCTCGCCCGGTTTACGTCGTTAGATTAGTTTCAGGAGCGAGTAAAAACGTCCGATTGTAAAAACGTAGTAACAGGACGGAAACGGATCTGCGACTGTCGTTCTTTCGGAGATTGTTTCCACGTTACACGTGGAATGGCGCGTGTTTTACGACACGAGGCGGCGCTGGCTGCTCAATTACGCGTGCACGTTGTTCGTTGTCAACCGTTGTCAAGAGTCGATCGTGGAAATTGAACGACGCCTCGTGTCGTCTTCACGAGGATGGACTAGAACCGCGCGCTGGTAATTGATTCGCGAGGACCGTCGCGGACCTCTCATTCGTATCGCGAGGCTTTTCAGACGCTTCTTTCACCGCTGCTAGCTAGATAGACTGCTACGAGATTGTAGCTCTCCTTTGACGATCCGATCCGATATATTCCCTGGTTTGAAAGCGAGTCTCGCCGCTCGTATGAAAAACCCGGGCGGGGGGAGCGGGGAATAATTGATTCGGAAACGGTTGATAAAAATAGGTGGACGCTGGTGAAAAGCTCCCGGGGTTCCATTCAAATGGACGCGATAGAGAAGGTGAGGGAAACGTCCGAGGCGAGAGAGCGAGGGCCAGATACGAGTCCGATAAGTGAGAGACGCTTAGGCGAAGCGAAACGAGGATTATCCCAAGTCGTTCGTCGAGTCCCGTGGGATGTGCTCGCCTCTCCACCTTCCCGATCGCTGCAGGCCGTCTAGACGAGACGCGAGGGGACGGGAAGGAACGAGCTGACCAGTCGAGAAACCAGTGATCCACCGTCTCGACACCTACTCTCTCGCTCGAATCGACCGACGAACGAACGAACGAACGAACGAACCGTCCCGGCTGGTCGAAAAGTGGCTCGGGAGATGCTGGAAACGTGAACGTTTGGTTCACGGGTCTCTCGCCTCGCTTCGTAGCAGACATCGCGGAGAACGAGAGGGTGAATAGAGAGAGAAAGAGAGGGTTTCCCTGATAGATTACCGGCCGATACACGGAGCGCTTCGTCGAGATCCACCGTTCTCCGAATAGAGACTCTCGCTTCTTTTTATTTGTCCAGGCTGTGTGCTCGTTCAACGCCTCGCTAATCCCGCAGTTCGTTTCGGCCGGAGCGGAGGACCAGGAGGGACAGCTGCACCGGACTACGCGTTTCCGCGGATTAATCCGTCTAGACGTTTCCTCCGATCGTGCCCATTGTCTCTCTCTTTCTTTCTCTCTCTCTGCAAATTTCATACCCGATTCGCCGATTATTTATTCAAACGTACAAGTGGAGCTACTCTTTCCATCGACTTTCTCTCTCTTCTCGTCCCTAGTGTACATAGGCATCACGTGTACATGCCACCTGTTTCACAGCGACCGCGGAACTTCCGATCCTCTTCCCAAAATCCGATACGCCCCGGCCGACAAAGAGGTGACGTGAAAAATGCAAATGGACGAGATTGGAAATAAATACTGGGGAGGGGATGGGGTACTTGAAAAAATTTCACGCGAAACGCAGTTCAATCGATCGCGTTTCGTTGTTCCGTCTCACACGCTATCTGACACACCATCATCCTCGCCTCGCTTTTCACATTTCACACACGCGTTACATTTCAAGCCAAAAGACAGTCGACAACGTTTGAAAGGTTCGAGAGAGTGAGTCGTGAAAAGGAATCTTTCGAGGCAACAACGCTACGCACTTAATGTATCAAGTATGACACTAATAAAAAAAATGTAATAATATAGACAATAGTGTAATAATAATAAAAAAAGGGCAAACCTTTCTAAGACAAGGAGACGAACGTTTGAACTAGTTGGTAGTTTTGAACTAGTCAGTAAATTCCGTTTTAAATCCCGAATTCTGGTACGGAACATTCGTCGCTTGGTTCCCAGATTTTTTTTTTTTTCACTCGTGTGCATACGCAAAGAACACACGCCACCGGGTGACGGAGAGGCCAGACGAGTACGTAGGTTCTGCTGAGCCAGCATCTGCACTCTCGCTCGATTCACCACGTTGCAGATCCTCGAGCGCGACCTCGAGATACCGTCCGCGCTGCATCGAGTGCATCTCGTCGTCGTCGCAAGTACGATCCGCACAAAAAACCAGCGCGTATCGCGCGTTGTTCGTGTTGCTTCTCCCCGGCGAGCAATCTGGATCGTTCTCGCGATAATAACGAAGCGCCAGCGGATTGTTATTAAAAACATGTTCGCGGTGTTTTTCTCGTGTCACGGTGGAATCGTCTGTGGGAAATTACGTGTATTTATATGGCGTAGTGGAAGAAAATTCGTTTCGATTTTATACGGGAAATACAAATGGCTGAAGCAAAGGGTTCATCGACTCGCTGATTACTAAGAATCTGAGATGATGACGGACAATTCTTGGCTTTTTTAACGACAGCGCGATGCGAGCAAGCCATCCGATAAAGCCCGTACTTTTAGCGATAATTGGAGCTGGAAGATGGTGGCAAGACGAAAAATAAAGGCTCGATTTATAGATTTGAAGAGAGAGGTCGAAAAGAAGAGAAAAAAAAAAAGAAGCCGAGACTCGGTTTAATTTTCGAGCAGTTTCGAGCTATGGTCTCGAGCGAGCAATTAACGTTCACGACGTTACGTATACGGACGCGGCTGCGAGTTGGCCTCGGGACCCCTTTCACTCGCCAAACACCTGTCCACGAAAGCTGCAAAGATGCTATTCCGTCCGGACCCGTAACGACGCTCGACTTTCGATTCGCTTTCACTGTTCTGCCACTCACTGCTCGTACGGTATCGAGTATCGCGTCCCGGGTCTTTCAAGCTGCATTTAATTTTACAACAATGGAATGGTGAATTAGTCGTGTCTAACTGAGAATGAATAGTTTTCAGTTGTGGAAACTTAGCGCAAGTTTACTTAGCACTCGACGAATGTAGACATAGACTCTGTATGTCGCGAGATTCTTCGATGAAACTTACAGAGATTCTGAAATGCAAGCTTTGTTTTTCGTTAGAATTTGGCTAACTAGCCAAATCATATTCAAATTGTTTGATTAGCCTGTCGTAGTAAAGTCATCTAAAAACGGTGAAACTGTAGCATTGAAAAGGCGTCACATACACGCTTGACTTTTGGTTGGTTAAGAAAGATATTAATATAAACAAACGAGTGACCGATACTAGCCGAAATATATTCTACGTATATAATCGTCACAACTTGAATGATAATTAAAATAAATAGATTCATACGTATGTTTCTGTTCAAACAGAAGTCAACATTAATTTTAAACAAGAATGTCCGTATTTTTTAAGCGCTTGTAAAAAACGAAAGTCTGAAGTCAGTCGTAACTCGAGTTTGGTTGTACTCGATTGTTGCAATAATGAAATCGTACAGTTATTTATAAAATGTTTCCTACCGGGAGATGTCGTTTCAAATATCCCGCCGAAAAAGCTGGAAAATATCCAACAAAAGTACAGACTTGAATCGAGCAAGAATCTTCGATATTCGCTAAATGCCGAGACGAGATTCGACAGGCGGTCCGTCGAGATCGAAAACGCGTGAAAACGGCGTATAAACGATTGATATCGCTCTCGTTTTGATCGAACGAATCGAAAGGTAATTCCATGAAGGCTGCTCGCAGCCGCGCGTCCGGTCTTGCGCAAGTTTCAAACGCGATAAAAAAAAAAAAAAGAAAAATAAAAGTAGAAAGAACCGCGATATCGCGACGCTCAAGAGCCAATCCGGTGATCCGGCAGTGAGTCGTTCGTTAACAGGTTTCTCAGTAGTTTTCCAATCGGGCACCGAGCGTTTCTTTCAAAGCTCGGCTTTGACAAGTTTTTCGCCGAGCAGCCGGAAATATCTTCGTTTCTGAAACGCTCGGCCGCTCCTCGTTCAGCCTTTCGCTCCACCTTGTTTATTTCAATCGGAGGCAAACCTGCAAATACAAAGAGAGAGAGAGAGAGAGAAACTAACCGTGCGTTTTCTTCCATTTAACTATCATCAAAGCTTCTTTCGTCGCCAATTAGAGGTCTCGATTCTGCTGTTCTCTCGCGAGAGGATTCGCGCGAATCTTTCGCGAAATATTCAAGAAACTCTGGAACAGAGACCGAATCGGTATTAGGGAAAATAGTGTATTTTTAGGTTACTATTCGATTACGTTTGATGAAACCGAAATGGTGCTATCAAAACGATGTTAGGTCGGTAGATGTATTTCGGTATAATACCAGTAAATAAAATATTAATATATTAGAAAAGGAACAGGAGACAATGATTAAATGTTTTCATAAAGCTGCCGACACTTATACACGTATCCTTTATTATTTCTAATACCAATTCATCGTTGTATCTCCATACAATATCAGCCACAATACTCTTACTTAATTTGAAAAGATGACCGATTTCTCGATACGTTTTTTCCTTTTTCTCGGTGAAAAATGACTAATTGTCGTACGTCGATAAATCGAAAGAAGAGGTAAAACAACGATTAATCGTACAATGGAAGAATATTCCGCTAAATCACTTAAAAAAAATTACTGGAAATGTGCCTAAACGTCTGCGATATATTATTGAAGTTAAGGGCTACCTAACAAAATATTAATTATCGTTTATGTTAACAATTTTCAGGTTCAAATATCGTAGTTCTTCAAATGTTCGAATATTTCTGCCACGCTACATTTCGACATAGTTCAGTTTATTGTTTGACATTAAGAATAGTATATGTAATAAATAAATAAAATTTATGTCACTATAAACTATAATGAATGTCCTATTATATTATTAAAAAAATCATTTCAAATTTACTATTATAAACAATCGAAATCCACAACAATATTTTGAATAACATGATGTCCGAATATTAATAAGAGTCACTGTACGTAGAAAATGAAAAATGTGTTTTCGTCAGTAAAGCGATACCGTACCGGTATACATTTCGGTATTTTTACCATTGTGGACATTAAATACCGATAAAATACGTATGAAAATACCGGTACGACCGTCTTATACCGATATTAAAACCGATTTTCCAAATAGCGGTTATATTAAATTATACCTAATATATATTAATAATACCTAAACCTCACAATATTTCGATTTCAGTCCTTGGGTATAATACCTAAACCTCAAAAACATTTCGGTTTTCAGTCTCTGCTCTAGAATACTCGACTTTCTTTGGTATTTTATTACGATGTTCAATATCGTAACTTCGAATCCAAACGTCCACTAAACTCGTTTCCAAACAAATCTCTCCTTCGTTGACTCGGTGCTCGAATTATGTCCAACTAATTGCAAGCCAGGAACAGTACCGTATGATCCTCAGAAAGAGTCTCTCAGTTTCTATCTACCGTCGATAACGGCTTCGAGCATCGGTTGGAATCGAGTTGCAAGTTTTCCAACAAATCACAGACACCTGTCCCAGAAATTAGAAAAGAAGTTTCGCGCAAATGGCCGCCGCTGTTAAAACTCGCGATACGTCTAGCTTTCGGTCTCAACCTTGAACTTGACTGTTGACATTTTCGTCGAAAAGTTCAACCGTTCGAGGCGGTGTAAATTGGCTGCAGTCGGTTGGCGAAAGTATTCGAGACCCTTCGGTCTGAAACGTGTCGCCGCGCTGCACGAAAATAGGTTTCCAGCGCGCCGATCCGATGATCGTTTAGTGACCCGGCCCTCGTTAGTTCCGGAGAATTCGTCTTTCCTCCGCGCGGTTACCAGCTCGGCTCGGAATTATTACAAAGCCGGCTCGTTTAATTCCCGCGGATAAATCACTGTTAGCTCTCCCCTTCGAGAGCCAGCCTCGTTCGTTTCCTCTCCGCCGTCGTTTTCCACGCACGTTGTTTCTCTACGTCGGCATGAAAGTCGCGCCGTTTCTGGAAAAGTAGAAAACGGGACGCAAGACAGACGCAATTAGACTATTTTATATTTCCCGATATCGCGAATTTTTATTGCTTGGCGCAGCATTCGATAAACCGTGGTGCAGAGCACGACCTCGTTCCAAAGTGTTTCGAATAAGCGGCCGATCGCGTCAGACGTTCTCAGGCAATCGTTATTGGCCAAATCGGTGAGGCGAGAATTCAATATTCTCGCAGTTTCTGCTAAAGCTGCACGACGTCGTTTCGAAAGTTCTTGGCGTGAATTGGCCTGGTGGATGCCTGCAGCCGAACTGAGGCTGAGTCCCGCTTACGCGATTTTCCACGTTCGTCTAATTTCTTACCACTTTTCTCAACTTTTTTTCGATCGATCGGACGATCGATAGCGTACAGCTGACGCGAACCGCAAACAGCCGAGCACCGACCCGATACCTCTCTCTCGTTTCGTTATCGGGTCGCGATCCCAAGTCGTTCCACGTCGGTTCGCTTTGTTTTACGTCGCGTGCCGATACGGTCCGATCCCCGCTGATTTATCTCCGCCTGCCACGTTCCCGATTAATTGATTTCATTATCCGGGGTAGTTGGATAGTTCGAAAGCGAGACGATTTCGAGAAATAATCCGAGGTAGAGAAGAGGGGGAGGGGGAGGTTTTTTCGGGCAAGGGAGATCGTGTGTCGATCGGTCACGAACTCGAAAGAAAGACCGAAGGAAATTTATTACGGCGCAGATAGCGTCGCGCAACCTGAGAAACGGATTTTCCAATAATTTCCCGCAATCTCTTGGACAGTTGGCGGATGACGACCGACCCGACAGCTCGATAGCTCGATAGTCCCGCGAACGTTCACGCACTCGCCGATCGTAAAACCCTCTATCGTACTCGTGGCTATTCGTACGATCGAAGATGAACTTTATGAGTATTCAGACACGAGATTTTGACAGATCTTGGTGAGGATGGTCGCGTCTTTGTTACGTCGTGACTTGTGTACTACTTATTGACTGACTATTTTACTGACTGTCGCGGCGTGTTGGAGTCGGCCCTTGTAAAATCCAGTAAATTCGAATGAGAAGACGCTGTAAAATTTGTTAACGAAAATAATGTTGAAAAGTTAAAATAACGGTCAAGTAAATATTACTTAGTATTTAATATCATTGTACAGTATTATATAATTATTATGTAATTATTGTACAGTATTATAGTATAGTATTATATAATTATTGTACAGTATTATATAATTATTATATAATTATTGTACAGTATTATATAATTATTATATAATTATTACAGTATTATACAGTACAGTATTATAGTATAATATACAGTACAGTATAGTATAGTATTATAGTATAATATACAGTACAGTACAGTATACAGTACAGTGTAGTATAGTATTATAGTATAATATACAGTACATTATAGTATAGTATTATATAATACTGTACTATAATACTGTATAATAATTATATAATACTATACTTTAATACTGTACAATAATAATAGTATAGTATAAATATAGTATAAATTATACTATAGTATTATATAATTATTGTACAGTGTTATAGTATAATATGATATAATTATTGTACAGTATTATAGTACAATATTATATAATTATCTTTCAGTATTATAGTACAGTATTATATAATTATTGTACAGTATTACAATAACGATTCAAAGTATAGTATTAATAAATTATTACTATTTAATATCATTTATTATTTGTTTAGTACATAAAAAATAAACATTTGGAACAAATTTAAATTAATTTTGATATCATTGAGAAATTGTTTGTTAAAATAATACCTTAAAATTAAATTTAGTGCTTTGCTCTGCAATCTAGATTTTTCTTCATAATTATAGCTTTCGTATCATTATAAAAATTGTAATGTACATACTTCAAAAGCAAAATTTATTAAGTCACAGACGGGTCAAATGTTCAAGATCACCAAAAATCGGCCTGGCAGGGGCGTTAATTGCAAATTAAAAACTGACTAGTCAAATTTTCCTAGACATTTTCAACTTCGATAATATTGGAAAATTGGTTCGCGACTTTCTCGAGTTCTTGATCCGGTAAACACATTTCCAAAAGAAAATTGTCAAAAAACCTAGACCGTGTTTAACACCTTTACGCTGTGTGCAACACAGGTATACACGGCCGTTAAAAGTTGTACACGCTTCTTGAACGTTTGCACGAAGAAAGAGAGACTCTGCCGAGGTCGAAGCACGCCTGTCCAGATAACAAGAACCTATCTACGCGCGATGCCGGACAACTTGTTTCGAAGTTTTGACGTGACCGTCCGGACGCCGTCGACGAATCACGGAAAATTGGGTTGGCCCGAGTTTCCATCCGAAATCGGACGCGTCTCGATCTCACGACGACTAACTAAGCGCCAGTGGATTAACGTCAAACCGAGAAAGCCGGGCGCTCGCTGCACTTTCGACGGACTGTGCCTGCACGTTTCGCGAACGCGTATCGATGGAAACGTCGATCATCCTCTGTCCTCGGCGCTGTTCCACGACTACTTGGAAATACCAGAAACACCGCGTTATAAACTTCGATCGTTCGTCGATCGATGAACAAGGGAAAGTCGTGTCGGTGCGAATGGAGAGAAACGGAGTGACAGGAGGGATGACGAAGGAAAGGAAGACGAGAGGCGATTAGCAGCGAGAGGCGGTTCTCCTGTGCTGGCACCTCGGTCGATTTTCCATCCGATATCGGTTATTGCGATAATAGTCGTCGTTAATCCATCGATTATCGTTAGCGTGGCAATAACATTACCGGTTTGACAATAATTTGATATATCACCATTGGCGTGTCCCGCGAGGGGGGGGGGGGGTGGCGAGAGCTTCCGATTCTACGCGCGCCATCATCCCCCTTAACCGCTAACAGACGCTCGACTCGATTGCCCGATATCGATCGGCACCGCATCAATATTACCGCGCAAACAGGCTGCTCCGACTGTTGCCGAATTTATCTGCGCGATTAATAAAGCACTTAATCGCGCATGAAATTAGCCGGTCGCGCGGCACCGATGCGATATTATTGCCGGGAAATTGTTTCGCGGTGACCGGGCAGAGGGGCAGAGACAGACAAATAGACAGACAGACATATAGAGAGAGAGAGAGAGAGAGAGTGGATCCCGACCGAAAGAATCGTTTGAAAGGTCGATGACACACCCGGCTCGGAACGTTATCCGCGACAACAACGATCGTTCGAGGGTGAAAAAGAAAAAAAAAAAAAAAATCCACCAGGAAATACGGCTCGAACGATCGAGCGTCGTATTCTGGGGAAAATTCACTCTGGAAGCCGAAACGCTGCATCATCTCGCATGTGTCGCAGCGTGTGGCGAGGCGTGTGCGTAAATCTCCGACGCGACACGAGCGGACACGAGCGGAAAAACAAAGCCGAAGGAACATATCGGCTTTGAATCTCGGTTTATCAAATTCCGGGTGTAGATCATCGGGATGCCTGACGCTATGATCTCTCTCTCTCTCTCTATCTATCTCTGGTAATAAACTCCGAAGCTCGCTCCGAAGTTTGCTCGCCCGAGGAGTAATTTATCGGCGCGACGTTTGCGTACACCGGCGGAAAAAGGAGATTTGCGACGTTCGTAAATCCGGCGCGCGGGAACAACCGCGCGGGACCGGAAGGTGAACGCGCGGATGTCGAGTAGGAGCGCTGCAACGTCGATGGAACGAATATTACGGATATCCAAGAGGCGAGTCGAGGATGGATACATTCTGTTTGAGGTGATTTCTTCGCGGCGAAAAAAATTTCATCGCGGCATAGAGGAACGAGAACGGCTGCCGGCGGTATATCGAGAGGCAGAGACAATGGGAAAATCGGTCGAAAGACGGTGAGAGAATGGGGAGACGCGGCCGTGGCTCGATCGAAAGTGGGACGCCGCCGGGCCGGAGAAAAATGGGAAAATTTCCTGGCCGCGCATTATCATAGAGATAGCGGTGAAATTCTGCTGGGAAATAATAAAAAAAAAGAGGAATTAGAACGGGTGGCAAGTGCATTTCCATAATTCGATGACGAGAGCCCGGAGGAGGAGCGCGCGCCGCTGGTCCATCCGAGTCCGGAGCTAACCCCGCTAACGATGAATAATGTTTCCGGATGCGAGAACCGATGCGACCGTGCCGGTCAAATTTTCGACAATTCGAATCGTTTCGAGTCGTTGTAGTGCGACGTAGCTGGCTGGACTTGTTTTATCGTTCGGTGGAATAGACTCTTCAGGAATGCGTGTTTCGACACATTGACGGATCAAGCGATGTGAATCCAATTCGTTTGCATTCGAGGCGAATAGCGACTGTATGAATTATGATCGATTGTCTGAGTCAACTCTTGATTTAATAACGCACTCTTGAGTAGAACTTGCCAACACGCTGTATTGCATTTAACTCCTTAAACGCTTTGTTTTTGTTTCGAGAACGTGCACTGCTGTGCTTAATTATTTCTAGGCGACGACGGGAACACAGTAAGCGAATGCACTTGCTGTAAGATTGAGTGAAATTATAAATTTCTTTTGAAACATTTTTAATTTCGTTGGTGTTTACAGTATTTGCAGGATTTGGCATTTTGTTTTAAGTTAATTGAGAAAATTATTTCATAAATAAAAAAACCATTAGAAATTGAAAGTGTGGAGAAAGGAACTTGAATTTTCATCGATTCGCAAAAAGAAGTAAAAAGTCAAATATTTGCAAAATTAAAATGACTGGAGGTAAATTTAATTTGTTTTCCCATTGCATCGATTTCTCCGAACAATTCCCGCTATTTTCAAGTGCACGTTCTCTTTGTTTGTTTTGTTACCTTGAAATATTCCAAAATGCGCTAAAATATACAAATATATATAATTTTCTTGTAAAATTGTACGATAAATGCGGCAAAAACAAATTTTTCTTTCTGCATGACGAATATAAACTTTTTTCCAACATGAAAAACGGACGAGCCTTGTTTAAACATATTTAAAAATAAAATAACAAGTTTCTTGCCTAAGTGGACAAGAAGCCTAAACATTTTTTGTGCAAAATAACTCTAATAATTAGAATTATGAGAAAATTACCCAAACAGCGTGGAACAAAGCCGATTGTTAGCGGCTAATTTTGAACCACGACGACGAATCGATCCTCGTATGGGAAAATTCCGTGAAAATTCAGGAATATAGAGAGAGAGAGAGAGAGAGAGTCGGCCGAGAGGTGAGGATCGAAGGAAATTAGATAGCGGGGACAAAATGATCGGATCCTTGCCTCGGTGTCGAAGGTCGATCGCGTCTAGAGTTACTCTCGAACGCTGCTGAAAACCGCAACCGTGAGCGAATACTAGCTGCCGAATACGACTCCGAAGGAACGACGATCGATTCTCCAAAGACTACACTTCGAGACAAACAACGCGTCTGTACCTACCGTGTACGTGTGTCTACGTACATACATATGTACATACGTATGAACCATGGTCGTCGTTGTCGTCCGTGTCCTCGAGCCAATCGAACCGACGCGACGATCGGCTAAATGAAATTCTCGCAGCTTTACACCGACCTTCGAATTTCTTTTCCTCCTTTTCCTTTCCTTTACCCTTCTATTGCCATCGCGCAACGCTCGTCCGTAATGCAGCTTTCGTGTCAAGACGGAGAAGGGCCGGGCGTGAAAGAGCGGCGATCGAGTCCCATCGACGATTCCATCGGCAAAAATCACGGAGCTTTCCGTCGTTTGCTCCGTTCGTGGTCCATTGTAGACGAAGGTGGCGCGAGCCTAACCAACGTTAGGGTTGGCCCCGGGGCAGAGATCGAGATATCTGCTGGGCGATCCCTCCAAAAGGGTTCGCTGGTCAAGGTTCCAGCGAGGTATAGTCGGTTAGTCGACACACGGTTCGCGCGTCGAATATAATCGCCGACAGGAATCTAGAGGATCTCTCCGGCTACGAGCAGTGAAAGCTGGAAAGGGTGGCGCGCGGAGAACAGCCCGGTGAGAGAGCCCGTTAAACCGTGAGGACGGGCCTAGGCGCGTATACGTGAGCCGAATCGTCGCGCCGAGCCAGCAACGGGGATGAAAGCCAGTCCCTCAGATAAAATCGGCACGTTCCACCGCGTGGAACGAAAGAGCGCTCGGAGGATCTCGTTACCCCTCGGCCGGGGCGAGACTCACTCTCTCGAGATTCGGAAACGCTTCTTCGCGTTCGTCGAAGTTAGGCGGAGATGTTACGAAGGAGATACGCCGAACCGACCCAACGTTCAGAGAATTCCCGTTACCGCCACCAGCGCCAACACTTGGCCGATTCTCGCGATCGCGACCGCGGCCGCGTCCGGTCACCCAACCAATTATGGATGGCTCGCGGCCACCGCGAATTATACCTCCAACGTGTGTCCGAATCGAGCACACTGGCTGACACGACGCGCGTCCTGTTTTTACGCACTTTTGGTACGCGTGTACGTATTGGAGGATGAAAATGTCGGCTAGGCAGGAGCCTGATTATGTGTGGTTAGCGCCGTATAAACTGTAACAGATGTCAATCAGACCTTAGTAGAGAGAGAGCACGCGGTGTAAAGAAAAATAAAGAGCGATTATGTCGAAACGTGTAATTGGTCTAATCGCGACGTCTCAACTAGTCAACAAGTAATTGTCACGTTGTGTAGCAGTAGCTCTGTTTCTTGGATACGTTTCTCGTTTGTTCTTCTTTCCCTTAGCAATCTAACAAGCTATATATATTCATATATACGTATATCGATCAGTATAATATAATATACTTTGAATAGTGTCTGGGTTTAAAACTTTCTTCCCTACCTTGGAAACCACTGGAAACAACAGATTGTAACATCACGTGAATGCACACAAGTCATACAAGCCGCTTCGTGTACTAACACTGTCCTCAACAGAAAAATTGTCGTGGAGAAAGTGGAGGAGGAGAAAGACGAAGGCGAGAGAGATTCCCTTTGGAAGAGAAAGGCGTCCAGGAAGTTAGGTGGCCCGCCTATCGGCCGTGTAGCCAGTCGTTTTAATAGCTACTGCACGCGGAAGCGTATTATACAGCGTTGTTGTGCATTATGCGAGAAGGTCCGGCCGCGGTATACCGCGAGCCTCCTTTAAGCATTCAGAATTCCTACACGGGGAGCGTGTACGCGCGTGTAGTAGGCCAGAGGCTGGCCATGGATCGAAGAGGGAACAGCAGAAGAAGAAAAAGGAAAAGAAAGAGGATCGAGCGAGTACTACCTACTACGGTTATGTATAGCCGAGAGCTCGTTAAGCACCCCGGGCCCACTCCCATAACCTTCTTCCATGGATATTCCATAAAGGAGCGCGTTTGCGTATATCTGCTCCCTCTGTGGCGTGCCGGTGTGTTCCATGCCTGCACGTTGCCTCGTCACACCCGCAACCCCCGTAAAAATCGTAACGAGCCACTTCCGTGGAATCTGCCATCGGCTTATTAACGTCCGCTTAGTTTCCCTCGGCTCTCGATCCCAGCCTTCTCTAACGTGAATCGTCGAATTTACCTCTCGTTGAATACGAACGCGGGCGAAATTCTAGCCACCAGCTACCACGAAAGTGCTCGCGAAACGACACAAACGTTTCGTTCGATCGTCTCTTTCTCTTATTTACGAGCGAACGTTTTCACCATAATGCGTAACCCGGCTTTGTGCTTTTTCTTTCGCCCTCCTCCGTTCTTCGCGCTCGTTAGCCCGTGACAAAGGCAACTTTGCCGTGCAAATAACTTGGCTAACGTCGTTGCAGAGGCGGGTGCATATAGAAAACCGGCTGCGCAGCCAGATTCGAAATTAGAGCGATTTAGTGTCCCGACGGAACGAGATTTCGGAAATTTTATCTGGAGAGAGACGAGTCGTTCGGCTGGCGGATCGGAAAGAAGACCGTCGGGATTGTAACTACGTACGAGATCGGAGATCAGCCGTTTCAGGGACGGAACGGTCGCATGAAAGGGTCGCATTAGCCTATCGGACTTTGCCCATCCTGCTGCTTACCTGTGTCTCACGACTCTGCTCTTCTCCTCTTTGCTGCCTGTTGTTTCACGCTCTGTCGTGAATCTCTCTTTCTCTCTTCAGGCCACCATCTTTACGACCACGGGACGTTTCAACGTAACGTGACGCGACCGAAGGCTCGCCTTCGCGTCAGAAAGTTTGTTTGCATAGAAATTTCAAACGAAATGAACGTGCCCCGGCCATAAACGCTCGCCGTTCCAACTCTTCCTCGGCTTCCTCGAACGAAGCAGAGGCCCCCGATGGCTGATTATTAGGTCTGTCACGAAGCGCCTCGCCTCGCGTCGTACATACATACATACATATGAAGCCAGCAGAGTTACGGAGCTGGCTACCGATCGCGTCAAAGACGCCAGACGTCGCGGCTACGGCGCAGAGACAGCCGGTTTCCATGTCGTTTGATCTCGGGGCGCCTACGAGCGGAAACGTGGCATCGTGCCGACAACCGTAACGTCGTTGACACACACATATACGCACTTAAAACTGACCGACTATCGTTGACTCGTGCCACGCGAACCAAGTAACGCGATCGCGAGTTTTGCTACCGCGAGCGTGGCACGCGGCCACCGTGGATTTTTAACCTCTTGCGCTGGAATGACGTGCCACCGCACGTCGGGAATTGTTTGTTCCTTAAATTGTAATATTTTCTCAGTTCTATGTATATTTGAGTATAACTCAGGCAAAACAAATAACAAATTTATTGTTTCTTAGTGATATCACACCGACGAGTTCAGAGAGAAAGCGACGAATTATTGTATACGGTTTCGTCACTCGTTATGGTCCGCAATCTGTTGCCAACGCAAGGAGTTAATCTCAATTTCTTGCGCTGGAATGACGTGCCACGCATGTCGAGAATTGTTTGTTACAAAATTGTAATATTTTCACAGTTTTAAGTATATTTAAGTAACAAACTAGACGAAACAAATAATACATTTGTTACTTCTCAATAATTTCAATCCAGTGACGAGTTCAGAAAGAAAGCGACAAATTGTTGTATACGGTTTGGTCGCTCGTTATCGTCCGCAATCTGTTGCCAACGCAGAGTTAATCCTAACCTCTTGCGCTGGAATGACGTGCCACGCACGTCGAGAATTGTTTGTTACAAAATTGTAATATTTTCTCAGTATAACCCAGGCAAAACAAATAATAAGTTTATAACTTCTTAGTAATTTTTATCCAGTGATGTCGCACCGACGAGTTCAAAGAGAAAGCAACGAATTATTGCGTACGGTTCGGTCACTCGTTATGGTCCGCAGTCAGTTGCCAGCGCAAGTGGTTAACGAATATCGGACATTTTTCGCACGCGCGTTGTCGCGTGGCCACGAGAACGAAAAACGAATTGCGTAACATTTTTTTCTTTTTTTTTTTTTTTTCTCTCCCAAAATGGGCACTCGCTCGCACCTGACCTGAACCTGCTTGCACCGAGTTTGACGAACACGGTTTTGGCATCGAGATCGATAGTAAAAGAACCGAGGAGAAATGAAATGATTCGGCGCAAACTGTCCGGATTGGAGAAACTCTTTGTCGCCGACAAAAAAAAATTTGCCCAAGCCCTCTGTCCCCCCCCCCCCCTCCCTTTCACTCTCTCTCTAGATACGAAAGCACGTCAAGGGGGGCACGTATGGCCTTGGAACAGGATCGGAGCGATTGGCGCGAACGATTCGCTCGATGCCAGATTCGATTAGTCGGTGACAATGAGCGCTGATGATCCCGCGTCTCGACGCGAATTGTCCAGGGTACAATGGACGCGACGTTAGTGGCGTGGGTTAGTTCGCGCAGCAAGGGTCTGGCGAGGGTTGGAACCGGGGGTGATGGCGACGCAACGGCCAGGCCAGACCCCCGTAAAAATCCGCAGCATATGTCCCTAGGCTCGAGGACTTGCCCGACCCGGCCCGGCCCGGCCCCATGAAACCATTGTGAATCCACCTGATCTCCGGGATTGCACCGGCCATACGTTGCTTCCTAACTGCCCCTTCTCTCTCTCTCTCTCTCTCTCTCTCTCTCTCTCTCTCTCTCTCTCTCTCTCTCTCTTCGAACTCGTTTGAATCGCATTCGCTCGATCGACTCTTTCTTTTCCATCTTCTTTCTTCAAAGTGACGTCAAAGAATATCGTGGTCACGTGATTTCATTTTTTGTCGGAGAATGTTCGATTTACTTTCAAACTGCTGGATTTAATAAAACAGAAGAGAAAAATACGGGACGTGCTCTCCGAGACGTTCCACGAGTCGCTGCGATCCCATTTAATTTTCAATTATGACAGAAAATTCACTCCGTCTATTTGGCACTAATTATAATCCTCCGCCCTCTCCGGCGTAGACGGAACGCAATCAAACTGCAATCCAAAAAGTAAACGAAGTTTACTCTAACGTCGGCGTTAAAAATCGAGCGCGGCGCTGATGCTTCGCGAGAAATTTAACAAAGCCCCGTGACGTGAAATCTACCTGCAAAACAATGTCTTCGCGCGATAAAAAAGAAAACTGTCCAGCTATCGCTCTGCAAAGTATCAAAATATCTGAAAACAAACCCCCTCGTCATCTCTCTATCCTGTCGTCTGCAACTTCCTGCCATTTCCTGGCAGGGAAATTAAAAGAAAGAGCAGCGTCGATTCTACGAGTTACGACCGAAGTCGAAAATCAGAAATCACGCAAAAGTTGCAACCCCAATCTCTCGTGGTCTCGGTCCGACGAGCAAAATAAAAAGGGCGGCGGTTCGAGAGAACGCTCTCAAGCGTCCTCGGGAAAGTTAACTTCTCGCGCGCGCGTTAACTCTGGCCGTTTAAGGGGCCGACGAGGATGAAACGTCGCCGCTGGAACTGGCTGGAAACACTTGCCGCCACGGCTGATAGAGTTACGACGGAAAGGCGATGTTTTCACGCCTGAAAGTTCACTCCGTTTCATTCGCGCGTCGTGTCTGGATCTCGTGGTCTTTGTCTGACAACGAGGGAAGATCATAGATCGCCGTTAAACGGCGAGAACGAGTTGCACGTGGCTGCAATTGTCGTTTAAATCGCGGCAGCTCGCTGCGAGCCCGCTTGGAAAACCGTGGCGGCGACGTCTCGAGCCGAGTTTCTCAGATGTTTGCTCGGAGAGGTTGCGGGGCATAATTAAGCGAGCGAATCGCGTGCTTAAATTATCGTTGCGGTAGATGCGGCATCCGGCCTTCCTCAGTCTTGATACCTCGGTCTTGAGACGATGAGAGCTGGCGCGTTTAATCGTGGATGTTAAAAGCAGCGAGATGAAGTTTTCGTGAATTTTGTTGCCGTTTTGTTGTAATGAATTCATTGAAAATAATAAAAAATCTCTTGTGAGTAAAAATTTAAAATTATTTATCAAGATTTAACTATCGTTATCGTTCGAAAGTACAGAATGAAGAAATATAGTATAAGACGTGATGCAAAAAATATATATATCGTCGCACGTGAGATGCTCGATAATGTGATCCTTAATTATAATAGTAAAACTCCTCTTGTCAAATTTCAAAGTAAACAATATTATTTACACACGTACGTTGAAGACTGTGATTCTTTTCACATCAGGAAGCGCTTGGCGAAGGAAAACTTCTCGACCAGCTTTGTTTCCGCGAGCGCATTATCGTTGCTCTTATTATATCAAGAGAATAATACAGCTGCAACGTGCGGCAAGGATTTTCATTCTTTGCCCCTGTTCCCCGGCCGGACAATTAAGGAGATAAAATATATATCCAAGCGGCACAAAGCGTCAGAGAGAATGGAAGGAATTCGAGGAGTGTTTTAAAACACGACCAGGTGTGGTTGAATAATACTCGGCCGCGCCGCCGAGACATTGTACGGCTAAAATATTCAAAGTTGCTGCGGAGATTCTTTTATTTATTATATTTGCCCGTCCCCGCGAAAGTTATACCAAGTTACCGTGGTATTCGCTCGGCGTGAAGCGCGAGTCGGTGGGTTTCTATTCAAGGGACACGCGGCTGAACAGCATTTTTAACGTTGGAGTCGCGGAATCGCGAGTCTCTTCTTATTCGCGAAACGTTTGAAACGGCGCGAGCTCGAGATCCTTTGAACTTTTGTTATCATCGCGCGACTATTTTCTGTTTCAGACGCGTTATAGGGTGGAAATATACGCGTGTTCTTGAAAATTGGTAAAATGCGACTTTAACTTAAGGGGTTCGAAAAAGCGGCAGATCGTATAAAACATTGAACTTTTTAATTACAAGTTCCAAGTGGCGATCTTCAATTTAAATAATTCTTGAAAGACACACCCTTTACTTTTTTTTGACGAAACAAACTTCTTCGAACGTTTTCCCAAGAGGCAAAAATATTTCATTCGAAATTGATTTATTAGAAATTATTTGATAGAAACTATTTGCTAAAAAACTATTTGCTAAAAAATCGTTATTTCTTTTAACTACGATTAAAGCGCTACGTCGAAAATAAAATAAATCATGTCGATAAATCTGTCTCAACTTTCATCAGTAAATTCCGTGTGATATCAACAATTACTTGAAAATGAATCAATATCATCTATATTAATACAATTTCACCATTTAACCTATTTTAACACACGTGCCTATAATTTCATTGACAAGCGCAGCTTCCAACCTCGCAATCGAATCTCGCAGGAAAAATAGTAATCAGTACCAGAAAAAATTCACCGTGAAAATGATACAAAGCCTGAACATGACCGGCCAAGTAACCGCGGAAGGAAAACAGCGAAGCAATTTCGTACGATAAATCCCAAGTGAAATTATGGTCGAGAAGCATCGCTCGGCAAACGTTTACTGCGAGTAGTCTCCTCTCGGTTCTCTCTCTCTCTCTCTCTCTCTCTCTTTCCGCCGTACCCAAGGGACACTTTTTGCAGCGAGAGCTTGCAGTTTAAAATGCGATCAATCACGACCTCCGACACGATATAATCAGAATTAAACGAGCGTAAGGAGATTAAGCCGGTAAGTTTCATCGACGAGCAAGTAATTTCGCTTCTTACTTGCTTCTTCTTCTCTTTCTCTCTCTCTCTCTTCGATCTCCCCCCGCCTCTGAGGGAGTATTTCAATCCACCCCCGCGTGGATTCGACAACTTTTCACTTTCGAGGGGAAAACTGTGCACCGTACGTTTCCAATTTTTTCCTTTTTCCCATTTCTCAATCTCGTCCCCGCGTTGACGAAACGCCACGAGCGCCAATCACGAGGCCAGTGACGATGATTCGAGAGGGGAGAAGCAATCAAGCCGCATAGAATCTCATCAGGATTGAGCAAGGTGACCCATCCGCGTCTCTTTCGCTCTCTATCTGCCGGTAATTTCGCTTCTTTCCTTTTTTTTTTTTTTTTTCTTCCAACCTGCGAGCTGCGTTCAGCTGCATCCGCGTCGTTTCCTTCGTCTCGTTTTTTATTCGGGGGCTGGTGCTGCTGTTTTCCTTGCGGATTTGTGTAATAAAATTGTTCCACTGTTGATTGCGTGTAGCACATAGTTACATAGAAGTCTTATATATTCTTCGTTGAGTTAATTCCACGAGATCCTTGTTACGAAGTTCGTAAATATCATTGTTTAACACGGCGAACGTTTTGTTCAGAAAAATTCGATTCAGAGTGGATGTTTTAGAATATTATGACTGCCCAACAATATACTCTTTATCATTTAGTCTCGTATGTATCTTTGGTGCACAGGAAACTGTCAGAACATGCATAACGTGAGAAACATATAAAATATCGACATTGCAGTGCTCGTTAGCGCCATACAACCCCTATTTGAAGTTTCTTCCTTTATTTACGTTCGCCAAAAGAAAATCTGAAAATCCGCGCAAAATCCCCGCGACAGTGACTTCCGCAGTTAATGAAACTTCCCCGAATTTTCAGTAATTTCATTCCGTGCAACACTAACCACCCCTTCGATTCTCCGTTCGTATCTGCATATCGCCTCACCCCTCCCTCCTCCTCCGCCAATCGGAACCGCCGTTGCACTTTCTCTCTTTGCAACCATTCGTCCGCTGTCCACCTTTCTTTTTTTTTCTCCCTCCCCTCTTCGATGACCCCGAACAAACCGAACGTCGCCGGCCATCAGGCAGGCATTAACAGGCATGGGGGGACATCTGGGCTTTCGCTGGAAACACGGAACTGCGGCGCAGTACCACGGCGAAATGTCAAGAGTTCACCATGGCCAGGCAGAGAAAGCGAGAGGTGGACGCGATGTGCAACGCCAGACAGAGACACGAACGTTAAAGAGAGAGAGAGAGAGAGATGGTTGAAGAGTGGGAGAGAAAGAGAAAGAGGGGCGAAAGGGGGCGGCGGAGCGGGAGATTTCAGCTGCAACTACTACCTACGGCTCCGTAGCTGGGACGCTGGATGAGAGAAGTCGGTCGATAGAGCTGCCGGGTTCTCCCTCTCTTTGTCTCTCCGACTCCATTTCGCTGGCATTTCACTCGCCTACTACCGTTTCACTCTCGCGGATCTTGCCCGCCCCCGCTTCTTTTACACGCTCCTTTGCAACGGGACGAGAAGCCGAGGCGACGGATGAATGAGGAAGGTCGGACAAATGTCGGTGGCGTTCGATGGAACCGGTATGGAGCCGGTGTGCGCACCAGTGAAACCAACAGTCGGCCAACACGCGCCGCGATACCGATATACCGTCCGAGGGGCGGCAGGGAGAGTTGGTAAGAGAGTAAGACAAACTGCCAGCTGGTTGTCGCTGTTGATTTTTACGCGAACGGTGGATACTGTTGGTTCAGACGATCTTTTGGCACGATCGACCCGAGCGGGCAGTTATTTCGGGTGA
The DNA here is from genome assembly GCF_011392965.1 of Frieseomelitta varia. Classification (NCBI taxonomy): domain Eukaryota; kingdom Metazoa; phylum Arthropoda; class Insecta; order Hymenoptera; family Apidae; genus Frieseomelitta; species Frieseomelitta varia. The sequence continues at coordinate 107,073 of NW_025110302.1, read as the reverse complement.
TTTAATGGGACTGTCGAGGGAAACTTTTTCACCCGCTGGATTCGATGGTTAATATCTTGTGTCTTTTAAAAGTACAGTAGGTAATGAAATTCATATTAAAGTACAGTTAATGAGTAAAGTTAATGAAATTCGTATTGAAAAGGATTCTCGAACGTTTTAGGACCTGCGAAATCCTTAAAAGGAATGAGGAATGCTACCTGTAGACTATGAATGACACTCGGAAGTAAAGAGGTCAATTGGATTCTGTACGAGCTATCGAACGAGTTGGACGAGCTGTCAGCGCTTTTGAATAAACGTCAAATTGTACAAGTGTATAAATTGTGTAATTATATGTATATGTATATATATTCTTTACTAATTCATTAAATTTGATAATTGATACTCTTCTCGGCTCGTTAAATTTAACGATTATATAAATATTCCTCTATCACGTATCTCAAAGTAGTCTTTGTTTCGAATAAAAATTGCTATTCAATGTGAATTTTTTAACACGTTAAATTCAATGAATCGGCCAATCGATGCTTCAACTTTCTCGATTCTCTAGTACCAGAAGCAGAGCACTTGTTATAACAACTAATGTGGGATGAGGAAAGCTCTCCATTGTTCGGAATTTCTTTCAGTGCGGCCTAAGAGCGATCGTCACCATGCTCGAGACGTAAAATACAAGAGTATGATTGTGTGTGTGTGAAAACTTGATCAGTTTCTCTTCCAGTTAAATATTAATACGCTATTTATTATGAGGGTATTTTTATTAATACGCTATTTATTTTTTAATACGCTTAAATTTTAATACGCTATTTATTATGAGGGTATTTTTATTATATATTAGGGTTTAAATTTCGTTAATTTTTTTAACACTAACGTCCCTTTAAAAGAGGAATCTTTTAGAGAACTCATTCCTCCAATTTCGTTTGCAAAACTACGAAAACTGCGTCAAGATCCGCAAAAGCCCTTCGCTAGGTTAGAACCGATCGATTAACTCGCGTAGAACGCGTGCCAACGCGAGTCAGCCTCTGGCCGATAAATTAATCTTCCGGGGAACGGTCGATTATCAGCGATTCCTTCGGGAATTTCGAATGCTTGGAAACGCGCGAGAAGCCGGAAGATAAATCTCTGCGGCGTCTTTCCAGCCGCCCTGACCTGCATTCCCCCCGACTTCGACTTTGATTAATTAACGCGCAATCTCACGATGCGTGAGATCCGAGGCTGACTGATGAATGACAGTTAACGGTGGTACGCGTTAATCTCGAATCTCGCTGCGAACGACCGACAGCCTCGTAGACTTTTTTACCCTCTTCCCTCTGTCACGTGCGATCGACCTTCTTCTTTCTTTCCTTTTCGTCTGTCTTTCTTATTTTTCTCTCCCTTGATTAACGAGCTTTTTAGGGACGCGTATGGCAGCACCGTGGCCGCGCAACAGCGCAACTCGATCGACGAATGATCGATGAGGATTTTAATAACGCCGTCGATTATAGTTTGGAAGGATAGTCTGGATAATGTGCCTGTTAGATAGAGATTGGCCAGGTTGATGGATAGTTTGGAATGGCGGTTAATAGTATACTATATTCTTACAAGGTGGGTTATTCGTTTCTTTTCAAATTCAAACTGAGAGTTTCGAGCTCGAATCTTTAATTCGATCGCTTGATGCAGATGTAATTTATATTGATGTAATGAATTACGATGTAATTTATTTCGAGTGGGAATGACACTATTTTACAAAAGAACAATAGGTGAAAATTGTGATCGCAGAAACAAGTGAACTCGTTCTTCCTGGTTAACAGTTTAAAGATTCTTTGGTACGTAGTAGATTAAGATGACACTGTTCATACGTAAACTGCAATTCTTATGTATTCAATAATTTCTTATTTCTCTGCGAAAATTGATGTGCCAACAAACTAACTAACCAACTGACTTAACTATCAGTTAAATAATTATTAAAAGTTTCGAGGTCGTTCAGAGACTAGTAGTTCAAGTCGCTTTCGGTCAGACGAGAGTTAAAATCCACGGTCAATTCTCTCTCTCTCTCTTTCTCTCTGGATACTATCAAATCCAAAAAGTGAAAGAATTCACCAAGGCACCATTCTCTTTCTACCTTTCTATTTGCCAAATATAACTCGAAGACCTACTTTTCACAGAAAAATTGATTCAATCCAAGAGAAGCGCAATTACACGAATGGCAGGGAAAGTATATCCGATGCAGTTGCGGTGGAGGCACGCAAGCTGGTGATCATCGCCCGAGTAGCCCAGGTATATTTTGGAAATAACAATTTGCACGGGTGTTATTTCATTTCCCCGAGACTTTTGCTCGCGTCGCGATGAAGTGGCAGCAATTTCAAAGTAACAAGTCGCCGCGCGCTCTTTGTCCTCGTCAAGGAAATTGCATTTCCCACTCGGCGAGAAACGATTACGGATTACGCCGAGTCGTTCGGAGAAGCAAAATGTCCGCGGAATGCTTGAATTCGATGAATCTATCCCCGTTTTTCTGGCTGATAGTCATACTTTTCCTTCTCTCCTCTTCAACGTGTCGTAACTTCGTTTGACTCTTATATTGACATTTATATTGTTTAATTATTACGATTTTCACCTAGATTCTAGTATTTTTAAACACTTGGTTTTTAGCGGGTTAAAGTACGGAATTGTTCGGAAAATTTGTGAAGAGAATTGAAGAAAAATTCAAAATCAATCCGTCAAGTGTAGAAACACTGTGCTAATTTCTACTAAAAGTTTTCCCAACGATATTAAATTTCATAATTGTATATAAACAAAATCAACACGTCACTATTTACCAAGTACCATCTGAAATTATAAATATTATCGTCTGGTTGCTGTTATAATTTCCATGTCTATAAAAGTGATTAAAAAGATATCGAGCGTCGTTCTTAAATTGTAACAAAGAATCCAATCAAGAAGTCAAATGTCCGCCAAGAAAATCGAACTAAATTTCCTTCAAGCGACAATTACATCTTACCACTTGAAATTACAGATGTTATCGTTAAACTTGTCTGATTATTGCCATCGACGTGACTTGAGTCTACGAAAAATTGTTCAAAATTGTCCGAATCATCGATGCCAGGCGTCGTTCTTAAATTACAGCGGGAAAAAAATCCAACGAAGAAACGCTCGAGATCCAAGAGAATCGAGAGAATGAACGTGTTAAATTTTTTTAAGGAAAGTCGCGGAAGAGCACCGGCAATTTTCTGACGATTTAAATGCAGCCAGTTGAGCCCAGTTGGAACGTTTAAACCGTGTCGTCTGCTCGACCGAAAGTAAATTACGGTAAACGTCGGTAAATTCAGTCCGTTCAATTGTGCCCGGGGACGTTCGCTACCCGTTAATCACCTTGTATTTGCATATGAAAGCGGCCGTGGATCTCGCGACGATACTCGCGTCGCGCCCCCAACGTGGAAACGTCCGCGAACGACTCCCCATTCTCGAAATTATTCCCGTCTCGCGCGTTCCTCGCGATCGGTTATCGGGATAAGTAACACCAGGTGAAACGACAGCTCCAGATCGCTGGCTGTCGTCCCACTTGTTATCGCTAACCGAGGCCGACTCGCCTCTCGCATGCGAATTGAACGAACGGGAAATGGAACAGAAGAAAGATCCCGCGATTCTGTTTCGAAACAGTCTCGACAGTCGTTCGGTTCGCGTAATTTACGAACGACCTGAATGTTTTTCACGATCGAACGACGATGCTTGTTCGACTTTATCGTTCGATTCGATACGTGGTTCGTTTTTATTTTGCTTCCGTGGCTTTTATTTTGATTCCAGGCATCACTTCGCGCGCGAGTCACTTGTTTTGTTACCGCGCCTAGGAGACGTGATTCCGCGCCGTTTCTAGAGTACGGAACTTTGTCTCGGAGTCGTAAAATTCAGCGTGTCTCGGATAAAATCGTTTCTAATAAGAAAATCGAAGCAATCGATAACACTTTTGGAACTCGGCGGGACACGAAGAGAAACGATATTGCTCTAGCGAATCATCGACTGCCAACTGGACGTGATCCAACCCTCGAAAGTATAGTACTTTCGTGTCCGAGCACGATTTTTTGGATCCGATTCCGTGATAAAAAGTAACAAACAAAAGGAGGATATTTATCGCCTTTCGCATGGAAACTGTGTCTATTACACAAGGTATTCCAAATAACCATTCATCCTTTCCAAAATTCGTAATATACTTCTTTTATTAGCCAATAATTTTTCACAATGATTCCCTATTTCGCACGCTGTTCGATATTTCTATTCGATGAGACTATCAAATAAATTAAACTGATAATTGAAATGAATCAATTGAAAAATCGTAAATTTATTTCATGTACTTTGTTTCTTTTGCAGGCATACTCAGTACTTTTATATTATTTTCTTTTAACGAATTCATTTAACCAATTTACATTATTTATTACACTACTTTTGTGGAAAATTCTGAAATACAAATCGCCCCCTAACACAAACGGATTCAGTATACACGACTAATTTACTTTTACATTCTCAGAAAATTAATTCAATCATCCCACGAGCCAAGTCACAATTTTCATACGTTGCTTCAACTTTCAATTAATTCCACTGGCAAACACGATTTATTTTTCTCACTGCGCAATATCTGCAGCACCTCTTCGCTGTTATCGACGGAAAGACTTGAAATGGCAAACGGTACTCGCTCTTCGCTCCACCGAAATCAAATAACTTCATCCCCTATCGGTTCGCATCGTCCGATAGCAGTTGACCAAAGTAATACCGCGTTAACCGTGTCGCACACGGCAGAACGTTCAGCAAAAGCGCGAGGTAATCTCGCTGAACCAAACAAAATAAATCCACGGAGGAAACGATGCCAGCCGATAAGCCGAATCGCTGGACACAGGCCGCCTCTGCCTCCACGAGATAAGCTCGCGCAAATTGCCAGAGCCTGACTCTGACGCTCTTTTAATTCCTGTTTCCGCTGTTTTTCCCCCCGACTGGCTACGACGGGGTGACTCGCGGGGAGGAAAAAAAGAAAAAAAAAAAAAGGCGTTCCGGGATAATCAAGATGACCTTACAAAAGAGCACCGCCTAGAACACGTAGGGCAAATTAGCCCGGAGTTAATTGGGTTACGTCGTACTACCGGCGTGCTTGTAACCTTACCGACCGTTTCATCCACCACCGAGTTGCCTCCCTTAAAATCCCGAACAGGCACGGGACGAACGCGCACTCATTCCATTGTTGACTATTTAACCGAGTGACATTTACATGTAATAATTGATATTAATAATAATAATAATTCTTTTTGTTCGATTTTATCGCGTGATTTTTGGTGAGAAGGAGAAACGTAGCCGAATTAAATTAGTTAACTTCAGTTAGTTTCCAGGAAACTAGGATTCCGGAAGAAATCATTTCAAATTAATTATCGTAACTTTATTATCCCTCTCTTCTAAAGAAGTATATTGCACAGTGTCATTTACGAGCAGCTCAAATTTCTGATTTTCATCGACGATTAATTTAGAAACGAGTGTGTCAATTTTCCGAATGGTAGACATTTTCAAATACGAATGATTGTGTTTTCAAATGAGACAGAATGGAAGGCTAGCTCGTGCCGTTAATAGAAAATCTGAATGTTTTACGAGTAAGGGGGCAGGGTGTTTTGTTAATTTCGCGTTATTGTATTACAGGAGATAATTTCAGGATGAAGATTGCTTACATCGCTCGTTCTTGATATTGTTGCCTAAGAAAGCAAACTGGTTCGCTACGATGAAATTCTAATATACTGTTAGTGTATCGCAATCCTTCGTGGGAGGAGGAGAAACCACTGACGAAAATAACAATCACGCTACACTGGAATCATGTTTTCACAGAAAATACAGCCTTCGCGCAATTAAATTTATATCGGGAAAATTAATCGGCGTATATTATAATAGTTTCAATAACGAAGGCTACAATTGAACAGCAAAATTCCTCGTTGGAGGTATCGAGGTATTTTAATTTTAAAGTTTCTGGGATTTGTGAAATTATCGCCGCTTCGAAATCGATAGCGCGCGAAGTACACCTGATTCAACGCACTCGACCGAGAAGAGTATCAGTTTTAAGCTCGCGTTACAATAGAGAAGAGGCAGATCACCAGGTATGAAAATACGATTCTTTTTGGTCGCGGCGAATTATCGGAATTCTATAATGAACGGCCGGTTGACAAATGAACATCGTCAACTAAATCGGATTCTAGTAATTGAAATTTAAAATTGTAATTCCCTATCGGCCACGTGATCCGGCGCGCGGTGAAAATATTTTATCGGGCCGCTTCTCATTTGCCAGATTTCCATTGATAACGTGGCCTAACAAATTTTCAACGTTTCGACAATCAAATATAATATCACTGCACTAATAACGATCGAAAGAAGAGCATTAACATTCGAGAAACGTCGTCTGTACGTTCTGTTCGCGAACCTGGTAGAAACATTGCCGATGAATGAGTCTATGAAAGCTCGGATAAGATTCACCTATCTTTCCTCTTCCTGGTTACGCAACTTATCTTCGAAACAGATTTACAGAGCAACAGTACTTTCTCTTGTTTCCGTGTAATTCATAATTTTTAAGTTATTTACCAATTTTATCTTGTGAAAAAGATATTAAGATAAACAGGAAATGTACTATTTGCTAGAGTCACGTCTTCGTTACATCGTGACTTCCTAGGTGTTGTATACTACATTATTTTACTGACTCGGATCAAACTAAAGGCGCCTCGAAAAAGTGTTACTGGCAATAATTTCTGGAAAAAAATATTAGATATAAAATATCAAACGTAAGCGAATTCTAATTCAACAATTACGTCTTCATATACGTTAGTCATGTATTGCACAAACGTGATCATTTTATAGTTATTTCATTCGATATCTTTAAAGTGAAAAGGTGTGGTAATAAATTAATCACAAAGAGATACAAATAGCGTGTAGAAAACAAATGCAAGAAATATGACGTAGGATTATGTATTGAACCATGTTTTGAATTGTATACCTTGTTTATCTTACTAGATTATTAAGCATATTATGGGATAAAGTTCAAAGTTACTGTTAAATGGTAATAAATTAATCACAAGATACACAAATATATAGTGTGTCTCATAAGAGACACAAATATATAGTGTGTAGAAAACAAATGCAAGAAACATGACGTAGGATTACGTGTTGAACCACGTTTTGAATTGTATACCTTGTTCACCTTGCTAGATTATTAGACATATTGTGAAATGAAGCTTAAAGTTGCTGTTAAATCTTTAGTGTGCGCATACGGTAACAATTCAATACAGAATACTCTGAATAAACAAATAATATTGTTTCAATGTAACACAATTCAATACACTTTCTATGAGATGTACGCCGACAAAAAGTTTCGCCGTTCTCAGTGTATTCAAGTCTGCCGTGGCCAAGGTGTTCATTCCTCGGTACACGTTGCAAGACGCATACTGAGAAAGGAATCCTCATCATCGTCATCGAAATTCACGATCCACTTGGAACAGAGTTATTCAGCCGTGGCGCACCGGTGACCGGTGAATCGCGAGCTCGTCCGAGCGGAAACACGAGCGGAATGGATGTGGCGTAATAACGGCGCTAGTTGCGCCGTTCATCTTCCGCGTTGACTAGCGGCGTTGCAACGCCGGCGAATGTGCAACTGCGATAATGGCCGGCACTAAATTAATCGGTGCGCGTGCACGCTCGCTGCGTGAGCGTGGACGGATCGACTCGAACCTGCCCGACGTTCGTCCCGTCGCGTCGCGTCGCGTCGCGTCGTGTCGCGTCCCGTCGTCGCTCTTGTCACGCCGCGCCACCGCGACTAATTAGCCCTTGCAGCCGGATTAACGATCAGCCACGCCACGTGGAACGCCATGCTCGCCTCCAGGATCGCGAGCAACCGTGTTCACGCGCCACCACAGCCAGCTTCATGATTTTACTCTCTGCCACGCGGGCAGTGAAGTGGTCAGGTGTACCTAATCGCGTGCACGCGGCTCGTCCTGCCTCCAAGTCGAGATTCCCTCATTCTGCAGCGGACGAAAGGAGAATGTGGCATCGTCCAAGTATCGGACATTTCCGATGAAAGATCGCTCTGAATTCGTCGTTGAGAATTGAAACTTTGGATTCTTGAGATGGTTAAACTCGGATGTTACTTCTATTATTTTTTTTTTTTTAACTTTAAAAGTGAATTTGTTTTCAGGGGAGAAATTAGAATTGTGGATTTTTAGGGTTACGTTAATTGTTGTTGGCAGGGAATTGGTTTTCAAAGTAGGAATTAGAATTTTGGATTTTTCCTAGTTATTATTTCAACTGTTTCAACGATGAATTCGTTTCTAGGGCAGGAAATTGGAATTTTGAATTTTTCGGACATGTTCGATCTTGGTCATTGTTGACAGTGAATTTGTTTCTAAAGCAGGAGTTAGAGAGTTTTAAATTTCTGGAGCAATCAATCTGGATATTTTGTTAGAGTATCTATTTTTTAGAATAGGAATTAAAATCTCTTTTTTCATAGTTGTCTGACGGAATATCGTTTCAAACTGTACAAAGACATGGAGTATTTTTATCTCAATAAAATGTCTTTTGATAAAAATATCTTGTCAATCTTATTAGTATTGTGACTTTTGTCGATATTTATTTTGAAATTACAAAAGGGAACATCTGACAGACGTGACACGATTGAAGAAAGTGAGAAAAGAGGAGATTGGAAATGCATTCTGCACGGATTTATGAAAATTTTTGAATCACAAGTGCTGCATGTTTTTCTGCGTGTAAAGTTAATATTGAAAGGATGCAATATTTGTAAAAGCTTCGTGCTCCATACGGTCATGCATGGATTACGACAAAAAAGCGCATTTTACCGAAGCTTCCTTTGTTATTTCCATTTACGAAGGCAATCCTGCAAAATTTCTCGTTCAATATTTGCAAACCACGTTGCTCATCTGGCGTACTACGGAAATAAAATACTTATATAATTGAGAGAAACTCAAATCAAAAGGCAATACTTAAAAAGGAACATTAAAGCGCAGAATGTTTCCTCGCAAATATCATTCTGGTCTTTTTTAAGAGCGTCTTTAGTACAGTAATTAGCAAAGTGCTGCGAAGAGAATTCGCAGAGTGTACTACAACAGGAAGTCGTAAAAAAAATTAGTTGAAAGCAATAATATTCTATATTCTATACGACTGACAATAACACCTGCTTCATTTCATTTGCAATTTTTTCAATTAATATTATTCAATTATATATTTTAATATTTTTGTCACGACAAAAAGTTTCAAAACTGTATTGAATATTTAAAATATAATATAAAAACGTATTCCAGATCAAATGATTTTATAAAAATTTCAGAAATGGAAATGTTTACAGCAACTGCAAATTTTTATACGTTTATAGAAAATTTTCAAATGGAAAATTGCATAGAGCATGCATAATATAAAACAATATATAAAGTACGTAAAACAACGATTCTTCTGTCGATTCTACTATCTTTATTATATTCTCAAAGTTGTAAATTTACATAAAAAAGTAGCAGTCTAGCTACACAATAAATTATCAACATACTTCTCGGATACTTTTCGTAAATTAAAATTTTCAAGGATCCAAGCTAAACAAAAACTTTGACTTATTCTACTCGTGACTGTCTGACATTAATTCGTTCTACTTACGAATATCTACCTATAAACTCATTCCACTTGTGAGTGACTGATTACACTTGCATCGTTCTACTTGCAAATGTCTAGCTACAAACTCATTCCACTTATGACCGTCCGACTATAAACTCATTTTACTTGTGCGTGGCTATAAACTTATTCCACTCGCGAATGTCTGACCAACATGTACAATCAACAATCCTCGACAACCATTTCGAAAAATCGTAGAACGAATCCGTCGAACAATTGGAAACAGCGAAAGCCAGAATAGAGGAGAAGGAGGCGGCTGAATATTTCATTATCCAATTCGGCAGTAATCCGTGACAGCAATAATTTTCAATCCGCTGCCGCGTGTTGCTTGGCAGCTCGCGTCACAAAACGCGCACCCCCCTCGATTCACGATTTTCTCTCGCACCTCCCGTTGAAATGCTCCTTGCCGCGCGCCGCCATTCCCAAGCCCATCGCACGCAAATTGGATTGGACGAGAACGTATTTCGCTTCTGGACCGATTCGTTCGTCCCGACCCCGTTCCCTGTCTGGCCAACCCCTCTGACGATCAGGGGTGATTTGTCCACAGCCCCTCGTTTCTCGCCCCCTTCCGGTGAGCCAGCCCTCTCCATCCTGCCGAGCTGATCCACCCAGTTAGCTATGCTAATGGTAATTATCTTCATTAACGATCCGTTAATTAACCGGCGCAAAACCTCGATCAGTCGGCCGGGGGTCTATCGTTGTTACGGATCGAGCCTCGCGATATTCTCGTATCGGTGAGGAGAATTCGGCGAATGTGGAAGTTTGAAAGGCAAACGGTGGCAGATATTTTGGAATTTTATTGAAACGGAATTATATATTGAACGAGATGAATGAACAGGTGGAAGGAAGTTCAAAAGATGAATGATAAAGGAAAATGAAAATAAAATGGTGTACGATATTTTTAGGAAATAGAATTACCGTATTGAATTTGACACAAGATACTTTAGGATAATTAATTTAATAAATCAATTCAATAAAGAACCGCTCGAAACTTTCTTTCTTTTTACGTTATATTCCGCTGGTACGAAAATTACTCATTTTCAGAAGGCAAATTTTCTTGATCTTAAGCTTTCTTCTAGTTTTTCTTCAATTTTTCAAACTCTTTCTGGTTGTCGGAAAGGGAGAATTGGAATGTAGAGTTTCGAGGATCGTAGCAAAATTAACAGAGTTCCGTTTCCGTGATAAACGTATCGGTGAATCGATGCAGAACAGGCAAACGAACGCTACTTTTGACGTATGGTACTCGAAACCTTTCCTGCCATTCTGTTTCGATAGCTTTGATCGAAACGATACTGTCGACGGAGTGATACGATTTTTCGATAGGTCACGAGCGTGAAGTTGCGACGGCGAATGGTTTCGAAGGCTTATAAAAACGCGAGAATTCAAACAGCTTTCACATTCGTGGACGTTTTCGAGATGTTCAATTGAACAGAACGGTGAATATTTTTTGAGAAGCTCGAAAAACGTGAGAATCGTAAAAGTTGTATTGCGAAAAAGCGATTTATCATCGTATATTCGTTGAAATGTTTCTTTACGTTGCATGATTTGAAATTAAAAAATATCATTTCGCCCTTCGCCGCCCCCTTTAAAATTATTTTATTATTCTTTAAGTTCTTATGCAAACTTGTACATACACGTAGCATCACTGTCCCTGTTACTTTAATACGGAACAGCCGTTTGGACAAAGTTAAAGCCATAGATTCAAAGCTTTGCGCGTTTAAATCACGTATATTTCTTGCATTCTACGTCGCTGCACGAACAGTTCGCTAGTTACAAAGTTAGCGCTTACATGTGCACTTTGTCAGAATGCATGTAGGTAATTCCACTCGGAGAATAACTGAATGTATTTCGTATGCAATTATTACAGAGTTTACTGGAACCAGCTTCGGGGCGTACAACGCGCTACAACAGTATTATCTTGATCCTGAATACGTTGCAACTTATCGGTCGAAACAATATCCCCTTTGGACAATAACATGTTTTAACAATCGTTTCCAACAAACTGTATTTAATTCCGACATATATACAACAGGATCTGCTCTCGTGAATTTCTAAGAAAATAGAAACGAAATCTGATTTCTAGAGAAATTTCAAGAGAACATAAGTGAGTGACGTTGTCGAAGAGAATTTTCTTACACCACGAATTGCAATATTCCAAGAATGAAATAACCAACAATATTATTTTCAGAGGAAATTAACTCCAAATAGTCTGCAATCGAATTGTGATCAATCGTTTTCAGAAAATCGATTACACCGAATAAATTTATATTATCATTATACAAATTTTCCACGGTCCAATTACAAAGTTACAAGATTCTGGGAAAATCATTCCAACGCAAGTAGCTCGTAATCTCTGAGACGTGGGGAGAAAAGAGGAAGGCAGCTGACAGACCGTTCGAGGTCTATCGGCGGGTCGGTAATTTTTTAAATTCATTTCGCCCACGGGTTAAGAAGCTAAAAGGTTCGCCGCAGAGTGGAGCCGCCACTCAGGGAGGAAATCTGTAATGAGGAAGGGCGTAATGAATATTTTAATTGCGATAATTGAAGCGACTCATTGTCCGTGCGGGCCTCTGACCAAGGGGGCAGAGGCGGTTAAAAGAAACCTAAAATTAAGAACTCGTTAGGGCTCCGGTCGTCCGCGTCCAAGTATCGCCCGGCTATTATTATTTTATTTTTTCGCCGTCGGAAAAAGAAAAGGGGAGAAAAAGAAGAAGAAACTGGGTAAAAGCGATAAGTGACAATGGGTGTCGAACTAACTCTTGGGCGAAAACTTTTAATGAGAAATTTCTCCGTAGCCTCTGGATAACAGTTTGAAACGATCTTGCTAACTAGTATCGAGCATTGGTTGTTATTCCCTTGTTCATGAATCCCTTGCCAACAAGTCCCCTTTCAGAATTACTTTCTCATCCGTTCTCGTCCTTCTCAGTTTGATAATGGGGAAGATAAAGCAAGTGAGAAATTACGCTTTGCATTTTCTTGAATTAAAAATTGGAACGTGTTTATGTACGGCGAGAGACGAATATTGTTCATATAACGCACCAATTTTCTACGGTATTAGATTGTTATGTTAAAAATTATAATAATAAATAACTTTACTAATTTTTATTTCACTTATTTCTATTAGTATATTAGTATGTATAGTTGATATTATAATATATTCCTTATTTATTTCTGCAATAAATTACCTCTTCGAATATTTCTGTCTTTCACTGCATACTAAAACAATTATTCACAAATATCGATTTTGATAATTGCAACACTGCGTATACAAATAAAAGAATGTACATAAAATGTGTATCTGAAATTACTAGACAACGTCGGATCTTATTCCACTGTAAACTGCTTCTTTTTAAAATCTTGATGCAAGCCTCGACTCCCTAGCTAATGCATTTTAGATAAGGAATCTACAGGTGCCCACAGTTTCACGATCAACGAAGCTGCTTGAACAAAGACATTCCTAATTTATCTATCTAGAACCTACGAATTAACGTTGATACTCCAAAATAAATAAATAAATAAATAAATTACGAAATCGAACCGATATCATTTTTGCCCAAGAATTGATGGAACAAAGGCGCAGTTAGGCGAGAGAAATCGCGAGCCTGGCCAGTTCATTCGGCAATTTGTCGCACGCGAAACGGAAAAATGATACAGCGAAGGACGGCGCAGTTTCCAGTGGCCAGCAACGTTGGCGAATCAATGATAATCGAATCGAGGGGGAACGTTCACGCCGCGGCGGTATAAAATGCAATTTCATTGGTAAATTCATCGACTTCTGCGTCGGGACTTTGCCCCGTATTCCCGGTCGTAGCTCTATGCTAATAGCGCGCGAACGCGGAGGCTGCCGAGTATAAATCGGGTTAGAGCCGCGGTTAGGGCCCGGGTTCCGTCGCGAAATGGGCTGCACGCTGATCCAGTTAACCTCGAAACTGTCCACCCTTTACTTCCGCTACCCACCGACAAATAGCGAGCACGAGCTCGTTGCGTGCCGCACGACCCGCCCCTTTAAACCTTCTCGTCAAGTTTGCAAACCGACGCACGAGTTTCGAATGGAAATCGAACGAGCTTTTCGAAATTTTTCGGTCTTTTCCTTTATCTAAGAGAGAGAGAGAGAGAGAGAGAATTTTTCTTTCTTTTTTTTTTTTGTTGGTGAGATTCGAGTGAATACGCGGAAATGAAGAAGAAATTATGCAGTAAGGGATGATTAACGTTAGACCTACCAAAGTGGTCAAAATGACTAATTTATAATTTCCAATAAAAAAGGAAATTTTATATATTTATAACAGTGATTTTTAATAAAACGTATTAATAGAAGCTTGTCTTCTTTATTGTATCATTAACTTTTCCTCGCAGCTCGCACTTTAATTTCTTTGGTACAAATGTTATACTTTTTTCGTCGGTGGTTCTAGTGTTAACGACGAGTTGAAAATTTTCGAAATTTTTAAAATTCGGCAAGGGGTCGAATTGAAGATAGAGATTTCGAAATGGTTTCGTATGGGATTCGTACGGTACGAAATTTGTTTCGTTCAATACTCACGCGAGTATCCGTTTACTTTGCCGCTTTCCTGCAATTCCAAATCGATCGATCCTCGACGATTCCATTCGAGACAAATTCTCCGAATTAATTATCGTCAGCCAATCTTAAACTTCCTCTCGAACAATCCGGCATCCGCTCCCTGTTTCACTGCGATCAAATTGGACGATCGCGCGGAAAGTTTGGAAATCGCATTCCGTGGCGGAAAGAATTCGAAACTTCGTGCCACGCCACGAATTTAATACCGAAGGAAATTGGCAAACTAGAGCGCGGTTACTGGTCGCTATAGAACCTGGTCGTGTGGAACTTGCAACACACACACACACACATACATACACACACATTATCGTACAACCGGCAGATCCAACATTCGCGTGCCAGCGAAGGTTGACTTCTCGCTTCGTGCAAATAACGCGGGGGCACGCAGCTGTGATCCGCGAAATCGACGTGGTCGCGACAGCGACTTAAACCGGTCGGTCGCCGTAATCGATGTAACCGAATTTCCATAAAGGCTCACGACATCGTCCTATTACGCGTTTAACTACACGCGCCGATAAATCTAGGAAAATTCACCGTTCGCAATATCGCCGAGCGTAATTACCGCTCGCTCGTTCTCTCTCTCTCTCTCTCTTTCTCTCTCTCTACGCGCGTGTGTCCGCGTCTAGATGAAAAAACGGTACGTAGGGCCGGTCGGTGGTCGGTTGATCGATCCTCTTGACATCCATTCGAGAATATCCCCCTCTCCCTCGCTCCTCCGGATGGGGAAGTAGGTCGCGGCGAAATCCCCGGGACACGAGCGATATGAGAAACTCTTTCCAGCTAACGTTAATTTACATGGGTAAAAAGGTCGCATCGGCTGGCCTCACCAACCGGCGGAAAGGGGTGAAATTTTCAAAAGCGAAAGGTCAGCCTCGCTTCGTAGCTCTCGTAAGTCACAAGTCACTGGCAAATCGCTGGTCATTGTTTTCATTGTTTCAACTTTGAAGCCGGCGCCCTTCGAATCGATTATATTGAATATCAATTATATCGAAACGAATCTTAATTTGAAATAAAATTTTGAACGTCATAGATTCATTGTTCGCTGTATGCTTGCTGAGTTTAAATACACATAAACGTCCTTTTATAATCGTAAAAAAAAAAAAAGGATTGGAAGATTAAGCTTGACTTAAAGTTGACTTTATCTTTAAATTGCTTAATTCCTTAGCAAGGCGAATGAAAATAATCAAGTATGAAATTCCGTGGAATTGTCAGCAGGGAGAAAAATCTAAAAAGGTCGATCGAGTACAGTGAAGAGTGTTGGAATTAATAATTCAGAGGGGGTTGTTCGGGACGAGCTGCGAAGAGGCGTGGAATACGTGTTCCGGGAACTAAGGGAGGCTCTCGTTGCCTGTCTGGTGGATCTTCGACGAAACCACGACTCGCGATCGAACAACGATGAAAGTTTTATTTCTGGCAAAGTTTCTTCACCGTGGATAACGTGAAGCGCTTTGGGGCTTAGGACGCTGCGTGTCTTTTTCTCTTTTCTCTTTTTCGCCTACACAGTCCGCTTCTATTCATTTCTCGGAAGAGATTATTCTGGATGAACGATTCGAATGATTCCAACAACTGTCGGAAGTATTTCACAAGTAAAGAACGACACGCGTGTAAGAGTGAAACTCAACGAGAGCAACAATTGAATTTTAAATTATACTTTCTTCAATTTCACGGTCTAAATACCCGGCGCCGAGACGTCACTTCGCTCAAAGGACCGAGAACAAGAAATTAACCGCAATCTAGGAAATCGCATTAGGAACGAAGATTACACGATAAAGTACGTAACTTGATTGCCCTCTAACTGAAATGGTGAATCTCGATAGAAAATAACTTTGGACGAAACAAATGTTTTGTCCAATTTTTCTACTTTACGAAAATATTTCCTTCTCATTTAATCGCGAAACGAAAGAAATAAAAATTAAAAAACTCTGTAAGAACGCGTCTCGTTCACGCGCACGAACTTCAAACAAAAAAACAGTAGAAACTAATTTATCCAAGCACGAACAAAAGTCTCTCGAGTCACTTTGCCGCGAAACAGAGTCTAATTGCCAACGAAACGCGCACTTGTTGCCCCCGAGATATCCATCAAACCGATGCCGCGAGTATTTTTCACCGATATCGCCGTTTTTATTAATGATTTTCGCGATTCAAGAGGGCGAGATAAAAATTGTCGGCGACGGCGATTACGCCGCCGGCAAGAAGGTGGAAACCGGAAAAAAAAGAAACGGAATACCGTATAAATCTTGGCCACGGGCAGGAATAATAATCCTCGCGGGTCTGTTTTACATTCTTTTTAATTTATTACGCGGCACAGAGAGAGAGAGAGAGAGAGAGAGAGAGAGAGAAAGCGTTACTTTCCATGGCACGCGTTTCCTTTGTCTCGGGCCACCCCCGCCCGGAGTTTCATTTTATTTAAAAGCATCTTCTCTGCATTACGTTCCGCGATTTTTCTTTTTTTCTTTTTCCACCGGAACGTTGGAGACGCTGATACGCTGCGCCGTCGCCGAACAAAAGAAAGAAAAAAAAAAAAACCAGCTAGAAAATGGCCGCGAAAATGTAATTAACGCTACTGGCAACTCTCGCTGATGAGGCGTTCGATGATTAGAGAATATACTTGTGGACGGCTGTAATTACTGTACGGGTAATTAGCGCTGCCGCGGAATTATTAATCCGCTTCGACGATAACTTTTATGTATGCGTCTCGCGAAATTCGGGAGAAACTAGAAGAGAAATATAATGGATATCTGGTAATTAAATTGTTAATCCGATGATTAATGGGGAAATTTTGTGTTGATTCAATCATTTGATTTAAAGTTTAGAAAAGTGCGGAGTGGTTTTGTACGAATTCTTAATCGTCCATTTATTGAGAGAGGGAGATATTTTATGTTATTGGTGATAAAATGTTTCTTGACAGAGACTTTACTAATACAACCGTATGCACTAACACTGGAAGTATCTCAACAAGTTTCCACAATAAAATATATTCATAAGAATTTTAATGATTTGATTTGATTCTAGTCACAAAATCACGCATGATTTTCACGAGGAAGCTGAAAGTCAAAAAAAAAAAAAGCAAGACATGAATATAACAAACACAGAGACAACGCTGCGCAACGTCAACAAAAGATATTTAACTCGAATAATTATCTACCGAGAGAAAAAAATTCCACGACATTGTTCGCTCTCAGGTTTCTTTCTTCTTTGTCGAGAAATTTCTGCTCGGAGATCAAAGAGGTACGCGGATACACGTAACGCCGTTGACGACGTTAAATATTTAGTCGCGCGGTCGGAATACCATGCTCGCCACATTTTTCATTAGTCGGAACCCCCGGCGCTTCTTCCAGCTACGGCGTTGTTTGACTAATAACGCTCCGGCCTCGTTCTTGTTGTACTTGCAAATATTGTTCAGCGTCGGTAACCGTTCGTTGGAAGGACGGTGACAAACATTTTCACGCATGCGAAATCAGTTTGATTTCCTGTCACTTGTATTTTCCATATTCGATCGTTCCTGTTTCGCGTGCAACGCGCGAATTCTCGACACGGCCCTCTCTGTACCAGACGTTTGTACCATACCAACTTCGTGTACAGTTGTCGTGAGGCTGCTCGAACATCGAAGAGAAAGGAAATACTCATTCATCGACTACGACTGCACTTGCGAGATAATAATATTCGAACTGGTTCGGAAATCGTCTTTCTCGAGAATTAATGCGCACTAGCATTTTACACTTTGCGTGTATGGATTTGGCGATTCATTCGATATATTTTATTTCAATTGGAAACATATCACGTCGATGATACTTATTTTTCATGGAAATGGAAATTAGTTGAAGTAACGATTAATGACATTCATTTTATTTTGTTCCGAGTGAGAAATATATATATATCACAGAGACGAATTCATTTCGACGGGAATTGATGGAAATTAATTTCTACTTTCCATTTACGAAAATGATTTACGTTCAATTTGACGACCGATAAAAATCGCTTCACTTTTCCTGCAAATAATAATATTTTGGATAACATCGATGACGCTTCGAGGAGTTTGTCCGCGTCATTATATAAGCTTACAAATTACGTTAACTGTACTAATGGACTGTGTTATTAATCACGACAACAAGCGTGCTGCACTTTCTGACAACTTCTGCAACTGTCGTCTGTCATGATCGCGACAACTCTATTGCAAAGACAGCAACGAGCAATTCTTGACTGTTCCTCAGAAAAGTTTCCAGTTCTTTGGATCGATGCAATAACAATCCAACTTCAAAAATTTTATGATACAATGAAATTGAGTCACCTGGCGTGACAAAATATTGACGATTCTGGGTATTAGGAAAATTGCACTACTTGGTTAAAACTTTTATAAATATTAATTATGACAAAATGTAAACAAAACTTTTATAAAATATTGTAAACGAAATTGCAGCGGTTTAACTACTCTTACTTCCACGAACGTTCGTTTCATCGAATCTCATCGAATTCCATAATCGATAAATCGTTCGATGAAGAAATGTGCCTCTAATCTGCAACTATAAAACGAGTGAGCAAGTTCACGTTCTTTTCGACCGCGAGATACAATTCCAGTCCTCGCCAAGGAAAGTACAAAAGACAATATAATTTCGTTCCCGTGCCCGGTCCTCCAGCAATTTCAGCCCCCGGTATTCGAACGCAATCTCAACCCTCGAGACGAAAGCAACCAAAAAAAGTAAGAGGTGGGGGGGGGGGGTGGAGTAAGAAAGAAAGAAAGAAATGAACGAAAACAAAAATTAATGGGCACAGACAGGGTCGTAACAGAGATTGGCGGACGAGTCACCAACCGATGGAGAAAGGGAGACACGGGACGCGTTTCTCGCGGGCTGTTTTCATTGCCGGGGATCAGCTCGGTGCGTTTACGAGCACCGTAATGACGGCCTCGAGTTTCGTTGATACACACGATTCGAGGGGAAGCGGGTAAACGAAAGAGGGCAAGAGCCAGAATAATCCAGAAATTTGTGGCGGCCGGACGAACAACCGCGATGACTCGTAACGCGTGCAATCCCGATATAAGGGTCGGACCCGTAAAACGAGATGAGAAGAAGAAAAAGTTGAGCGGGGTTGCCGGCCTCGCTCGCCGGCTTGTCGTTCACGTGCTGGCGTGCAATATTCCGAAGAACGCTCGGGCTTCAAAAGAGGCCGGGATAGTCGGTCCTCGGAATAGCGGGAACAGGAGCTGCCCGAGCCAAGAGCACACAGGAAATTGCATATTCCGTCTGATGCAACGCCCCGCTCGTACAACGCCTCCGTTTTGTCGTCGCCTCCGTGTGTTCCGCCGCCGGATTTCATCAACCCTGGGGAACCTTTCGTCACCAGACCGGCCACCACGACCGGTCGCCGCTTCTCGTTCCGTGGTCAGTCGAGTCGTACTTTTAACCTCTTGCGCTAGTAACCGGTTGACGGACCATAACGAGTGACCGAACCGTATACGATAATTCGTCTTCCTTTTTGAATTCATTCGGTATATCACTGAATTCCTTTTTGAATTGATTCGGTATATCAAGAAATTACTAGGAAGTAATAAACTTATTATTTGTTTTGCCTGGGTTATATTTTCGATATATACTTAAAGCCGAGAAAATATTGCAATTTTGGGCCAAATGTTCTCGACGTGCGTGGCACGTCATTCCAGCGCAAGAGGTTGAATCTCTGTCGAAACCAGGAATTTATAAATTGGAGCTTGAAGGTTGGACAAATATAATGATGGACATGGTTGGTAATAATTCGTACATCGGTGTACGTTTTGAAAGCTTCGCAGAAGCTCAATGAATTTTCATGAAGTCTTTCTTCATCTTGTTATTCTAGTTTCTCGTCATACCGCAGCGTTTTAAATTTCATCATCGTGCAAATTTCTCGTTTACAAATTTGTGTAAAATACTGTCTTTCGAAAGAGATCTTCTATCTTTGTATGTATGTACAAGAGAATATGTACAAAAATACTTACACTTATTTTTTTTTTTTTTTTAAATCGAAATATAAGAAGAAACCAATTTTATTAATTTTAAATTCAATTTAACTAAACGTGACTTTTTCATTACGT
The DNA here is from genome assembly GCF_011392965.1 of Frieseomelitta varia. NCBI lineage: Eukaryota > Metazoa > Arthropoda > Insecta > Hymenoptera > Apidae > Frieseomelitta > Frieseomelitta varia. The sequence goes on along the minus strand of NW_025110302.1, from coordinate 86,788 downwards.
TTTAGAAATCTGAAAAAATCGCAGATTTATTTTAATAGGAAGTAATTTTTAGCCCAGCCTATATTTAACAGAGCGTACCTAGAAATCGACGAAAAGTGAAAAAAAAAGATGGCAAGCCAAGATTCGTTTCGATCTCGCGCGATACGACCCGAGACGATCGAGGGCGAATTTCCACGAGAACGAGGAGATTACAGTTACTACGAGGGTCGCTGTTTTCGTTCAATTTCAAGTGCACAGGATTATACGCTGCAACACAGGGCGAAGTGATTTTTCTCTTTTTTTTCTCCTTTTATTCTCTCTGGAGCCTTGGAACCCTAGAACCTTGGAGTCCTGGAACCCTAGAACCCTGGAGCCTTGGAACCCTAGAACCTTGGGACCTTAGAACCGTAGAACCTTGGGGCCTTAGAACCCTGAAGCTTTGGAACCCTAAAACCATGGAGCCTTGGAACCCTTGAACCCTGGAGCCTTAGAATCCCGGAGCCTTGAAACCCCGGAACGTTGGATGAACGCGTTATCTCGGCGAGTGATCCATCCTCATAAGTTGTTTCGCGGAACGTGTTCCGGCGCAGGATCAGGGAAATGCGATTTTACCTGATACCTCATCGCGAGAGAACGAGGTTTCCACGCCCGGGCTGCGAAAGTAGGTCGTCCTAGACTTAGCTGGATTTCCCTGCGAGCACGCGCAAGCACACTCCTTTTTCACACTCCCTGTCCCCTCCCCCGTCTCGCGTCTCTTCTTTCAGAGAAATTCGCTTACCACGGAGATTGAGTTCAGAAAGTTCCACGCGGTTTCGAACGTCGGGATAGATACTGACTCGAGGGAAAGGGGAGGTTTATCGAGAAATTTTAGTAAACACACCACGGGCGACATCTTTGGAAATATGAATATTCCGCGGAGCTGTTCGCGGCTTTTGCTGTGTAATCGCCAGACTGCGAATTTTTATCCGTCCGCGGAATATTTGGAGAAGGAGAAAATGCACGCAACGCGAATATTTACGAAACGTTTGAAATATTCGAAAACATTTAATAATGGAGAAGCGTGTAAAACGTTTAACTTTTGCCTAGCTAAAGTCGTTCGTAGTTTTGGAACATTAAATTAAACTAATAGAAAAAAACTATCGAGCTACCACTTGTCAAGTTATTTTAATAATGATTTGGAATATCTGCGGTTCTAATACTCGAATTGAAATTACACGTCTCTTCCGGCGCAATCGACGTAAGAAATTTACGATCCGAGAGTATTAAGCAGAATTTATCGGCCTGATTTTCTTTTTCTTCTTTCTTTTTCATCGGCTATGCTGAACTTCGATGAAGAATGGAGTTACTTCTTCTAAAGTACGATAAAGAAACTTGTATTAGAATTACGTAGTAACGGGAAACTTTGTTGTTTGATAGTTCCACAGTGAATGCGTTCTTAACTTATGCCGTCGATTAAGAAATTGTAAACCTTTGCCTCAACAGCGCTTCAGTTCAGCGTCCAAGACGAAGGGAGCTCAGAAATTTAAGGAAATATTATTACACGACAGAGAGCTACGATTAAAATTTCGTGGTAAATGAGCAAAAGAAAAATTATTCAAGAAGCTTCAAGAAATATTCACGATAAGAATCTTTGGCCAATGAAAATTCCTCTTCTGTAACCGAGGAAACTCTCGGGGTAACAAGAAGCGAGTAAACGTCGCACGGAAGGAAATTCAAGAACTGCAAAGGAAATATCGTCGGAGCAAACGGAATTAAAAGGGGAAAAAACGCAGTTCCCTTTATTCCTCCGCAGAGATGCGATTCGCACAGTGATTCATCAACGAAATGCAATAAGCCCATTGTCTGCAACACATCGAAGGATATTACGTTTCCAGAGAGGGTTCCTGGGCGAAACGAGCGCACGTTGCACGCAGGCCCAACCCGTATGAAGTGGAAACACGAGCGACCGAGACACGTCATTTGTGCGGCATTCTTAGACTACTTTAGGAGATATTGCTCTCTTTTCCCGTCGTCTCGCTACGTGGGTAATTCGTCACCGTTCCCCTCCTATCGTCGGCTGGCCTAGCGATATTCTCCATAAAGACAGAGAGGACGATTTAGGCTAGGAACGACGAGCCACGATATTTTTCTGCCATTTGCCAAAGTAGACCTTTCGTCTTTCTCTCCGACCCAACTCTCGCTCCTGATCCTCTTCCCTAAATTCGAGGCCGCGATAGCGATAGGGTCTCCTCTCCTCTCTCCGAGTATTGGCTGATGGAAGCTCGGTGGAAACGCTTTCAGCAACGCGGTAATGCGATACAAACCCGCCGAGAAAGAAGCTCGACGAAGCTCGACGAAGACACGGAAAATCAACACGAGAGACATCGTAATTGCAAGGGAAAATCTTGGAGTTTACAAACGATCGATCGGTTGGAACGCTCTTATTGAGACGTCAAAGACGTATCCGAAATTTCAAACTTCGAATTGGGCAAAATCGATCGAATTGGCGCCAAAGAGTTGGATACTTTGCATTAGCTCGTCTATCAAGTTTCCTAAGCCAATGTTCTTCAAATCTGTCCATCCTATCTACTAATCACAAAAAAGAAAAGAATATTCAGACTAATATCATTGCGATCTTTCGCCGTTTTAAATTTCAACCTCAAACAGATGTCTTTGTAGGTTTCTTCGCTAATTGACACTAGCGGAGCTCAGTTGCCAAGATTTCTGCGCTAATCTTCCACAATCGTAGGAAAGGAAGGACAATCGTGTAGAAAGATATTCAGACCAACGTCGAAAGCGCTGTACTCCATTGTGATGTTCAAAGCCGTAGGTTCCTCCTCGCGTAACTCTGTAAGTATCTATGTACTAGCTCGAAGGGAAACTAGGCCAGGACTATCGTCGACGCGCAACTCGAGGCGAGCACTCGAAAAGTGAGAAACGCGAAAATTCGCCCTGGCCGGCTCACTCTCGTTTTTCTTCGCTCGCTTGCGTTCCGTCCTTCTTTCGCGGCGAGCCACAATGACGAACAACGAGGCCAAGCCCGAAGGATTTCGAGAAGAGAACGGTTGTTTGCTTTGTTGCTGGAGAAATATGGATGCCATCGTTTTGCTCTTTCGTTTCGTGCCAATCCTCTTCTCTCTCTTCCTCGCGCCATCCTTTTCAACCTACATAACCGCACCCCTTTTTTCGCTCGCTTGCTTCGCTTCTTTTCCAGGCAAGTGTGCACCCATCAGAGTTACGGACGATAAATGTCCGTAAGTTCTTTGGGAAGCAGCGACGCCGTGATGAATGTATCGCATTCCGCTGCTCATCCGTCAGAAACGTCCGTGAGAAACAACCTGTTTCACGTGTGAGTCCTCCTTCTGGGTCGCGTTTCAAATCGCGTTTGAGACTTTCGAGTTGGATAGATTTCCGCCGACTTGGACGGAAATTTTCTTCTCTCGGCTTAATTTCGACTGTTTCTCAATTTATTATATTGGATCGTTTTCTGCCCATTTTATGAAATACTTTACAATTAGAGAAATCATTATATTCGAAAGATTGAAATCTCAGTAACGAAAAGACTGAGAAAAGTGAACGCCAAACTAGTCATTCGCGAACGCAGTTACTCCTGCGATTTGATAAATTGTTCAAAGTCGCTTTCGATAAAAAAGTTCCCTGACAAAAGACTTTTCATTAGGAAACCTCTTGCTGCGAAAATATAAGAAATTAACAGTCCAATCGATGAGTTAATAACTAGGAAAGGAAAATTGAATGATTAATAATTGAATGGCCAGAAGAATCGATAATTAATGCACCAGGCTTTAGTTTAGCGATCCGTCGAGGAATCAAGTTGAATATTCCATAAAATTAATTAGAATTCTTTTTACGATGGCCGTACAAGAGCCAGGAGATGTTCCTTACGTCGCTAATTCTCGGCGTAAAGGAAAAGAGCAACTCGACTTTTCTTTTTTCTTCTTATCCTTTTTTTTCCCCCCGTGCAACTCACAAAGCGCTCTCTCTCTTTAAGCTACTTACGAGATGCTTTCTTCGGCAGAGGTCATAAAGAAGTTAATTTGCCGCGGAGCTCGGGGCACTTCATTTAGCAGCCTGTTTTTAAGCCATGTACGGTCTTCCTCGCCTTGATCATCGTGCCTTTTAATCGCTATGAAATTTTCTTCCATCACGGCGTGCTTGATTCACTATATCTTCCTCCACTTTCAATTCCGCGATTTAAACAGAGGAGTAGAAACGTCCTGTCTCGTCCTCGTACGGCGAATCAACTTACGGTTAAACTGTTTAATTTTGACTACGAATCTTCGTTAGAATGCATTAAGTGTGGATTGATATTTATAGAAAAAAAGAGAAAATATATTCTTCTTGATTGTCTCAACTAAAGATTTTTTTCGACAGTAATTTATATAAGTATGTACATATCAAGAACATTTCGAGACAGGAATTAAAAATTAAAAATTCGAAGAGTTGGAGTAATTGTTAAGTGAAGAATGCAAGAAGAATTTGTCCTGCATCAAAAAATAATTACCAGAAACTGATGATCCAATGATGTACGAACAAAACCAATAAATGACAAGTTTGTCTGAAAAGAATCGAATCAATTTCCACGTCCAATGCAATAACAAGAACTAAAATCTCAATGATCCAGCATAAATTTTCACAGACGATTTTAGATCATAAAAAGACACAAATCTTATTGTGAAAAAAGCAAAGTTTCCCCGATATTTACCAGAGGAACGGAATTTGTCGCACAAACCCACTCCTTCTTGGAATACATCGCCGCGCGATTGTCAGTTTAATTGCGGGCGGATGTTACGGCAGTGAGACTGAATCGGCAATTAATTAAGCGAGTGTTCGACAGACGGAAGGGAAGGTCGGTTTAATTAATTGATAATCGGAAGAGATCGGTCTAGCGAAGACAGGGATTAGTCGTTCGCGTTGTCTCGCTGGATCCGGCCGACGAGCTCTTCTTGCAAGACTCGAGGCCAAATATTTGCTTTAATTCGCAGGATTGCCGCGCCGGATCGCGTTTAAAACGCTGACGATTAAAGGACGAAGCTTCCGTTGCCGGGGGAATTTGTATGTTGTACGCTCCAACCCCCGTACGCTCATCCCAATCTGCGGGGAGAGTTGAAACTGCTGGCTGCAGCAGTAGTTGCCCGCTGCAAAAATTTAACTTTTAGCAGCCGGGCGTCCGTGGCTGAAATTTAAATTATGCACCCTTCTCGCGCTTGTCGCGTTTCAAAGGAACTTTCCCCTGAGTGTGTGCGCTTTAAACGACGCGTCGCGCGCGAACGATGCTCGTACTTCCGGCTGAAAGCGACGAGAGAGGGAAGGAACAAGTTGGCAACAACGATGACGTCTTATAACGTCACCTGTGAATTAATGTTTCACTGTATTTTAATTCGTATGTTAGTTTCCAGTTGATTTTCAGTTAAACCTCGAACGTCCAATCCAAGAAACTCGAAGTTCGAAACTTCGGTTAATTTTTCGAACACACTGTCGCAAATGTGCACTTTTCTTTAGAAAATGAATTTCATTGCCAAATTGAAAATTCACGTAACAGGAGACGGCTGTGTCCAACGAAAGAATCGATTAAATTTCAGAGAGATGCGAAGCACGTTAATGTAAATTCTTCCACGCCATTAACATCCAATAGAATCGCGCCAGCATTGGAGAAGCGGTTATCTCGAACGCGTAGCCATTGATTTTTCGAGGGAAGGTTAACTTATATGCGGAAGAAGTTTCGCGAAAAATTGCTCGGCAGCTGTCGGGAATTGGGTCTTGAATATTCCTTTAAGAGACTGTCTCCCGACAGCTGCTAGCTAGATCAAACGTCTTGCTTGACTTACATCATCCGCAGCCGTGCGGTTCGTAAACCAGTCGCACGTAAATGGAAAAGAAAATTCCACTTACGGGTTACGTAAAACGACGTTGCCGCAGACGTGACACGTACGAACGAGGTTATAAATATTAAGTAAAATCTGTCTCTCAGAACTGCTGCGACTTCTCAAATTGTACTTTATACAGTGTCTACCGTATTTGAAAACACCACGGAGAAGTACGAAACATTCTTGAAGTTTGGAAACAAGTATACATAAAAGAAATTATTAATTTACTTAGAAAATTAAATTAAATTAAACGCGCGAAATTGTTATAATGTGAAAATGTTGCAATAAAGATATTTCTAGATATTTTGCACGCAACAATTTCTAACAACACGAATGAGTGAATTGATGCACGTCAGACATCAGAAATTTAGAATTTTTATTTCTTTCGCAAATCTAAATTTCGCTAATTCAAAGTTTCGCAATTCTAAATTTCGCTGATTTTACTAAAGGGGGCCCTAGTTGACGCTGAATAACTTGCAGGTCGTGAAATTTTGACCAACGACGTTACAGCATCGATTTAATCGTTGACGCATCCGATCGTTGAGAAATGAAATTTCGTACGAAGAAAATTTTGTGGAAGATGATCGAATATCGCTTGGAGAGATACTGAAGAGAGATTTTATCGTGGAAATGTTTTCAGAGGGGGAGAAGTTAAAAAGACGATGGCGAGGGATATAAAAGGAACTTTAAGAAAGCAAGTGGTTACTATCCGACATCGATGTTTGACGTTCCACGGAAGCTTTACTTTGCTCTCCAACGATGTGGACACTGTTTAACTTTACACGGGACGCTTATAATTTCACCGGTGGCTCGTGTTTAATTAATTGCAGACTTATCGGATATAAACGCTTCAACGTAACGAACTATCTCCAAAGAGGGGAGGAAAAACGGGAGATTAACGCGTTTAATTACAAAGGGATTTCTTTCGGGAAAGAAAGAAAGAAGGTAGGCTCTCCCTTGAGACGAGATTAATTATCTTTAGAACTGTAAACAGCTTCCGAAGGGAAAGACTTTCGAATTGAATCGCTGTCCACGGATATTTACCGATTCAATTTATTTTCCATTTCGTCCACGTTCGTTATCAAATTTCACCGGGCAGGGGGGAGGGGAAAAAAAAAAGAAAAAAATACTAGAAATACAATGCATAAACGAAACCATGCGTAAATCGTCGTGATAAAATTACAAACGAGGAAAAATGTTGGGAATAAATCGTTGCAAACTGGATTTTCACGAGGAAAAAAAAAAAATCAATTCTACGTGCTTTCGTATATCGTTCGCTATTTTACGCACGCGCGCATGCACACGCACACGTATACACAAAAATGACACAGCAAGAATTGAAATACATTTTCAAAATAAAAAAAAAAAAAAAAAAATACACCAAATAATGAAAACTACAAAAATTGCTGGTAGTAATAATTTAAAAGCGATAATTTTACACGAGAAACAACTCGTTTCACCTTCGTGAGAAAAGGTGAGAAAGGAACAGAGGATGAAACGACGTTCTTTCGACAACATGATGGAGTGGAGTGGAGGGAGGGGGGGGGGGAGTTTTTAACGAGCCTATTTATGTCTAACATAAATCAGAATGGTGGTCGTAGAGTGGGGGATTTATAGTGAAACTTTTCGAGAAAGATTAGACGCACGTGGGATAAGGGTAGACCGATTCAACGATTCAACGATAGGTTGTAGATGGGAATCGAGCAGACAGGGATGGAAAATGGTCCAGGAAAGGAGGGTGGTTACTGGCACGGCCGGCAGGGTGGTTATGACGTGGGTGTAACCTTGGCAACTCTGCATTCCCCTTTCTCGTAGCCGACATCTCACCCCCTCCCCCGCGGAGGCACGTTCTAACCCCTTTCCTTTCTTCTTCCCCTTTTCTTCCTTTCATTTCCTTCTTTCTCTTCCTTTCAATCTTTCTTCTCCAGCTTTCTCCCCTTGTCCATGTACACCGACGTTCAAAAGCATACGCAGCGTTCGCGCGAAATCCACGACTCAACGATGTCTCGTTGATAAATTCTTGACTAAGGACCAAGTGAAAAGTTTGATCGTTCAACGAATGAATATGTATACGGTTGATAATATATACGGGGGATAAGTATACTGTATTTTACAGTAGAACAGAGGTGAATACGTAGACCTTCATCTTCTCTCACCAGGATACATGAAAGCTAAAGGACTCGAGTTTTCTCAGATAGACACAAAAATTAGGAAAATGTCCAGACACTTTTGGACGGCGGTATACATACAAACCGGTGTCGTTCTAACTTTCTAACTCCGTCTCTGTCTCATCTATCTCCCCCGATTCGCCTGCTAGACTACAAATTTCAACCACCCCTATCCCCGGTGTAACGCACACATCGATAAAGGAGGCACACACGTTCGTCCTTCTCTCTCACGCAACTCCACCCACATCCATAAATGGAGCAAAACTGGAGCGTGTTCTTGTTCGAATGCATGCTCGTTTCGTGCTACCCCTCCATCCAACTCTCCACCCCTCTCCATCCGATTCATCCAACCCTACGCGCGTCTCTATCTTTCCGTATCCCATTTGTCTTTTTCCTTCGATGCTAGCTGCTCGTCTCTCCTCTCGTTTTCCGCTTCGTTTCTCTTTTAACTCGCCGCCTCGAGCGGCCCATCGGGGTGTCAAAATGACTAGCACGCTCAATGTATCCGTAACGTGAGATTTCGAACGAAAGCATTACCAAATAGCAAAATTTTCTCTAGCTAAAGATATATATATATATATATATATTATTAGTATATATAGTATAGTATAGTATAGTATTATTATAGTATAGTATAGTATAGTATTATTATAGTATAGTATAGTATAGTATAGTATAGTATAGTCTGGTATTAGTACACACACACACACACACACACACACACACACTATACTATACTATAATAACACTATACTATGCTATAATAATACTATATTATATTATACTATACTATACTATACTATACTATACTATACTATACTATGCTATAATAATACTATATTATACTATACTACACTATACTATATATATAGTATAGTATAGTATAGTATTAGTATATATATATATATTTATTATATAGTATTATTATTAATATATATATATATATATAAATTAATAATAATACTATTAACATATTAAAACGTTTCTATTAGCTGTTATTTAAAAAATTTAAAAGAGAAACCTCTCCTTTCTTCAGTCTACGCCGTCAAGGGCCGCAATTCCCAACGAAAGCATCGCCGGGAAATGCCTCTCTAATCCTATCCAATTATCCTCCGAAAACATCGACACGCATAAACATTCGCAGAGTGGTAACCACAACATGTGGCATGGCGCGATACCCTTCGGAACAAAGCCGCGTCGATGGAAACGCGCGTGTTCGGCAGCCATGGCGAAAAGTTAACGCCGCTTAAACGCGATTTACATTTCTACGAGATTAAGAGCGCAGCCGTGTACTCGGCGAATGGTGTGGATTTGCTCCTTCCATTCGCCTGTCTCGCCCTCTCCGGACCACGTCCCGCTTCCCCGGACGACGTCGTAGCCTCGCGTGGAAATTCATTTTGACGATTCGACACCTCGGCTGGCCGGGCGAGACGAGGCGAGTTGAAAAAAGAGAAAAAAAAAAAAAAGAAAAATGAAACGAAACGAAAGAGGTGATGAACTTTCGTCGTATTTAATATAAGGGAATTCTGTCGCGTTTCGATCGTTGTTATTTGGTTAATTACGGAGGGACAGTGTTGCTAGAATTTCTGTTTCGCCGACAGTCTCACCGATTGCAACGAAAATAATAATATACCGATTATTATAATTATATAGACGCACAATATTATAATTATTATTATATACAGTCTAACAATTGTGACAAAAATAACAATCTACTAATTATTATAATTATCCTTTTTTAACATTTATCTAATTAAAATGTAATACGTGGCTGAAACTCTGGAAATTACTTTCGTGCATCTCTCGATAGCCTCGATAGAAGTGAAATGAGATTATTTTGAATGAGATTATGTTGATACCGACAACATATTTCAAGCTCGTTAAAGTCGACAAAGCCTATTGTAAATAAGTAGCTCTTTTTTATTGTTATTACATAGCGTGTGTGAAACAGCGGAAAATGTAGAGACAAGCACGTGAAGTTCATCGAACGGTTGACCGCGGAGGCGAAACTCGCGATCCCTGTCGAGCGTGTATTACGATGACGGCTTTGATGCCGGTAATGAGCGACAACTAGTTCCAGCAGCGAACGGAATTAGTGACCGTGTAACTGTTGACTCTCGATGAAAGGTAATCACGGTTGGTGAACAGAGTGCAGCGTCCACCGTTATGTTGCTTCTCGAACAGATCGGATTAAAAATCGGAGTGAACGTAGCCGGTCGGAAAGAGGAAGAAGGAAGAGCTGCCGATGCGCGACTCATCCGATGGGATTAAAGTGACTGAATGGGATTATTTATGCCGTTTCCCTTTTGACGAGGAATATTAACGCTTGTTCGAGGAATCGATAACAATTATACAACTGTTTAATGAACTTGGCAATTTAATGGCGATTGTTATACTCTGTACGTATAGTAATAATTTTCTTTCACCAAGAATTGTACAAGAGTTTCAAAACAATCGTTAAACGTAAAATAAATATTTTCGACGCAAAGATCCGATAGTCCAAAATGGAAAATACAAAAAATAGAAAGTTGCACGAACATCCACGATCTGGACGACGACGGAAGAAAGATGTAAAGTGGTAGAACCGATCGATCATGGACGAATTGCCGCGATACAACGATACGGACACTTTCCATATTCCATATTCCGGTAGCGTCATGGTAACGCGCGTCTCGCCGAACCATGCGAAATTACGATGCTCTATTGTTCATAGATACCATTATTACCATTACAAGGTATCATTATCGACAGATAGATCGGGCAGGCATTCATATTCATGGGCGCTCCGATAACGGTAGCCCGGTAGGAAGCTAAACGAGAGGGTGAAAGAGGGATTTCGATGGGTGATCAGCCTGCGTTCGCCACGAAAATCCTTCGTTTTCAACCGAAATCGATCGTTAGCTCGGCTTGCATTAACTGCGTCAGTCACGTCCCTCCCGGATGATTAGAGATGCGGTTACGTGTTTACCCTGGGCCACCGATCCATAAACACCGATAATATCCGTAACAACGCTCGTTTCCTGTTTGATACCAGCTGAAAAATTCAATTCACAAACGTGACGATTTCGTGTGGTTTTACGTTTGTGCGAATGGACGCGTGAAGAATGCTTGATTTTATGGATATTTGTACACAGTGCATAGTTGTTTGCTGACGAGGATACCGTTACTGTGATTTACTTACTTTATTATTTATTAATTTTATCTTCGAAATATGAAATAATTTGAGTAAACCTCCGAATAATCAGCCGTAATACAATATATAAATATTATATTAATAATATAAATATTCAGTTTAATAATTGAAACGTGTACGTGCAATTTCAATTCAATGACAACGTTGAAGTAACATTTCCGAAAGCTTTCGGAGCTTCACTTACCTAGAGTGACAAATGAAAATGATCCATTAAGAATCTCAACAACGCTTACACGTGAATCCCGTGCACAGCGTTTTGATAGTTCAGACATGCCAAGGATTTAAACGGTTCAAAAATTCCATCCTCTATCATTCTTCGTCCGCGAATGCCAATTATTCGCACACGTTCCCAAATCTCGATCACCTATCCTCCAAAACTGAATTCCTCGAATATTCCCCTGCGAAACAACGCGGCGTAACTCATGGATGTCGATACGGCAAGCCATAATCAAAACAACCTCATTTCCTCAAATACACTCCTCTGGAACTAACCTACCTAACAGCAAGTTGAATACCAAGTATAAAAATGGCGTGAAATGTTATTTCAAATTTTTAACGAAGAGATGTATTACTTTTCTATTCAATGTTTGAAATTAACTTAGGCTTTAATTTGCAACAACCAAAAGAAGAGATATTTCTAACCTTTAAATATATAAAGAGTCAAAATACACTTGACAGTTCCAACCATCATAATGGTTGTACATGTTATTTTACAATTCATTGACAGAGGGAAGGAATCTTAATAAATATTGAGTAAAATCGATAGTGCTACAATGTAGTTAAAAATTATGCAATTTTCATTGATACGATTAAAGAAAAACTCATCATAAATATTACAAATCTTTATCCACTAAAACAGGGCTTGTCTCATGTAAACTAAGAATACGAATGAAAACAAATGCTTCGGTATACGTACGAATACAATTTCACCGTGTATCAAAGACAAAGCCGGATATTCGTACCAATATTTTAGTTTCTTTCGCTGAAATTTCTACGACCGACAAACTTAGAACACGTATCCTTCGTAACGGCAATCTAAGCGCGAAAATATTATTTCGACGTTCATGGCGTCTCACACAGTAGTAAAGGGATGAGCTAGCATCCAAGCTGCAGCAACACGGCCGATTACTTAACAACGTCAACGAAAACAGCGCGCGGTTTCCAAGCGCGGCGCAACGCGCTCTCATCTGCATAAAGATCGGCTGCGCGGCGGCGTGGCATTCGCGAGGCCGAACGACAGCCGGCCGTGTAATAATATCGTCAGTTTCGCGGCGGTTTATTTCACCGTCGTGTAGCCGTTTCCAGCCCGGGAGACTTAATATCGTCGGCCGTAAGCCGCGGCCGCAATATCATCGGGCCGACTCGTTTTCTAGCCGCGCTACGCGAAATTCCGCTGGCGCAGCGAGGATCGCGCGAACGCCGCGCACAGGGTGCTGCATGCATGCATGCATGCATGCATGCATGCCTGCCCGGAGATATTTGTCCGCTGGCGAACGCACGGCCCAGGAATTCGTGCCCGCGGACCGTCGTCACCTGATCGATAAACGCAAACGCGGAACAACCACCGACCGACGCCTCGTTGTTATCCGAAACGAGGGAGACTCGGGTTCCGCCGGGGAGATTGCCAGCTGTCGATTCGTTCGTTCGTTCGTTCGTTTCCCAACGACACGCGGAGAGTAGAGTACTTTTCATTCGTTTCTTTCTTTCTTTTTTTTCTTTTTTCTTGTTTTGTTTCTGATACTTCGCACAGTTCGAAAGAGAATTCTGAGCGATTTATTTAGGACGAGTGATTGAATTTTTTCGTAGACACTTGGGCTGGAGTTTTGTTGGTGAATTCGTCGATTGTGAGAGGGATTTCTAGCAAGCCTGTGTATTGCGAGCGAAGATACTCAGGAGGTCAGGTCAAGGTTAGATTCGTACGAGAGGGATGATTATGCGAGGACTTTGGAGAATTACGTTCGATGTTGTTTCTCTGGTGGCGAGAGCAAAAGGGACGTCATTGTTGTAATTGCGAGGTAATAATCGACGAGAAAGGATCAGATTGTGAGGGAGAGATTGTTGAATTGATAGAAACGTTTAGAGTGTATACTAAAGTATAATTAAAGGAGAAACCGCCGCTGAGTAAACGTAATTTTCTTTCTCGTTGATCTATAAATTCGTTAGAAGGAAAGAGGGACATTTGCTAAACAAACGTAATGTAAAATGAAAAAAGGAAATTGCGTCGAGGAGAACGTTGCAAATATTTGCAATTAACATTTCGAGAAGATCGCCAAGTTTCTATAAACAAGCCAATCCAAAATCCAATCTCCCGTCAAATACAGCACTTTAACGATCCTTCATTATCCGACAAGCTCCTCGTTTCCATTTCATCGAAACTCGTAAAACTCTTCCAGCAAGTAGCCTGCAAACTGAATAAAAAAAAAAAAAAAAAGAGAAAGGGGAAAAAAATACTGAAATGAAAAACTGCTTTGGAAAATCGAACAGGCAATACCAGTTTCTGGTCGATCGATCCTGGTAATCAACGAGCTTCAACCAATCGGCATAAAGAACCCACGCCACGGTTCAATTGCAGGAAGCTTCGATATACTTCGCTTCGTCGGTTTACCGGAAAGTAGCGAACGCTCGTATTCGCAACTTTTAAAATGATAAAGCTGATTGCTGGAATTACGTGTTTACATTGAACGCAGCAAGTTACAGTTGAACGAGTTCCTTTGATACGAAAAAAAGTGTCAAACTTGCACTTTCCTCCTTTCAATATATTTTTAATTTTAATCTTTAATTAAAGTAATTAATGATGGAATGAAAAATTGATAATTCCTCTTTTATAGCTCTACAAATATAGATACGTCTTGGGGTGATTTGAATAATTTTCCATAAAAAAATATTTCTCATTTTAATTACTTTTTAGTGAAATTCTAGTTAAATATTCAAAAAGAAAATATAAAAATATATATTTCTCATTTTAATAAAAAAGATATTTCTTACTTCAATTAATTTGCTAAAAAATAGTACACTGTAGCCGTACTATTCGATAATTCTAGTCAAATTATAAATATTAGTAACGCCCGAAGTATATAGAATCGTTCGACATAAGAGAAACCCAAGGTAACGATACACAATCACATCTCGTAATGTAAATTCCGGATTCTTCTCAAATGCAAAAAAATTCACAAAACTCAAGCTCTTCCTACGAACCTCGTCAAAAACACGTCGTAGAGAATCAAAAGAACTCGAGAAAAATACGTACACCTTAAGGCTTGGGAGACTCGGTGAGTCTCAAACTCGGTATCGCCAACGCCTCGACGAAGTTCCACCTCGACGTATCAAAAGTAACGGCCGACAGTTTCTTAGGGAAACGCTCGTAACTTCCTCTACCCCTGGTACCCTTTACAATTCCCGGGGCTTTGTGTGTTTTGACGGGGGTGTTAACTGACCCGGTGGCTGGCGGAGGCGGCGCGGAAGAGGGATACTGCTCAAGAGCAGAAGAGGGTGGCATTAGGTCGAGGTCACCAGGACGCCGAAGCGATCGATGCAGCCCGCCAGGCAGCACCACCCACGTTTCAACCCTCTCCGCTTTCTCCCTCCGCTGAGAAATCTCCTCTCTCCTCGCCGAATAATAACGCCGACCGTTATCTCCGATTCTCCACCATCTTTCTCTCTCTCTCTCTCTCTCTCTCTCTCTTTCTCTTTCTCCGCTTTCTTTACCTTCACCATCGCTCTATTACGTCTCTATTTACGTCTGGTTGCATTTAAGCAAAGACCATCGGCGAGAAAAACTCGCGCCTGGTTCAACACGTGGATGCTCCACATTCGAGCTTCGATCAGCTGTTTCCCCGGGGCGTCGACGCTTCTAGACTCCGCCACGCTCCGGAAACAGACGAATACAGGGCTCCCGAGTCCATCTTTCGGCGTGCATCAACAGCTTAAGCATTTCCCCGAGCCGATATTGACGCGAGCTCACGTTCAAATATTAATTCTCGTAATCTTTTTAGTTTCTCGGCGTTTCGATTAAAACGATTTCGAAAGGCGACGAATATTGCCGTTTAGAAGGAAGAAATGATAGATTTTTATAGATAAATTATGACTAAATTTTAAAACCAAGTATAAACCAAATATAAGACGAGATATTAAGTGAATTTGCAATTGTTGGGAAGTTAAAACAAAGATTTTTAAAGGCAAGATCTCAATATTCAAGCAATGTGAATTATAGAGCCTTTAAAGAGTCTATATCACAGCTTCCAGATACCGGATCTTCAGAGTTTAAACTTGCACGGACTGAAATTGACATCGACGTACATATGTGCTCGGAAGTACGTCACTTTACGTTCAATATCGCATACTGCGACGATAACGTAGATATTGCTATTTACGTGTTGTGGACTGAATCAATACCGTTCATATTCGACGATACTTCTGCGAGAATAGGAATCCGAATTATTCCAAGACATTCGCGCTTATATAAATTTCTACAAGTAGAACGAATTCCCTCGAACAGGCCAGATATAATCCGACGTAGAAAAAGGATCTGTTCAAAGGATCTGCCTCTTAAAATATTTTCTAACTTTGTAGAAGTAAACGCAAATTGCCAGAAATCCTCTCGACTCTCGAGCTTTCAAAGTAACGTTTTCAAAAATTATTTTCTACTTCAGCGTGCTCGTACGTTCGTAAAACCGTGGATCGAGAGTAATCGGTAAGAGCAGCGACGCGCAGCAGCTCGCCCGAAGCGGACAAATAACTTTGCATGAAATCGTCGA
Organism: Frieseomelitta varia; assembly: GCF_011392965.1. Classification (NCBI taxonomy): domain Eukaryota; kingdom Metazoa; phylum Arthropoda; class Insecta; order Hymenoptera; family Apidae; genus Frieseomelitta; species Frieseomelitta varia. Next base: position 70,830 of record NW_025110302.1, on the reverse strand, counting down.
GCAGAAGAAACGACTTAGCCCGTGATGTCAACGAGCTCGTAAAGCCAGAATTTACGAGGGAGAGAAGCACTTTGGTCTCAAACTCGATAACGTCGTCCCCGGCGACGGCGAAATACGTTTGAATTTACAGGAAATCGCGAGACGAATCTGCCGCGACTCCATTACCGATCGAATTTTCGAACAGACGAACGTTTTGTTCTCGTCTGTCGCGTGTTGTTTGGTTTCCACGGCCTATTCTCCCCGAAACTCGCGGCGATCTCTCCTCTCTTTTCGTTCACCGTTCTCTTGTAAATGTCCCGGCCGTTTTCAACGTCGAACCGACCGTTTGCCCGTCGAGAATTGTCAACGATCTTGCACCGCCGGGGATCAGGTTCACGTTCTGCGATGACACCGGTTCTCAGAGTGATTTCTGCGTGACTGAAACGCGACTCCGTACCATGCGAACAGGCTTCACGCGTTATGACGTGAGTACGCTCGTACAAGATCATCGCCGAATGGATCAGTTAATAAATAAACCGGTGTTACGTTTTATGAACGTAATTGGAAGAATGGAGCTACGTTAAATACACTTGTTAGACGCTGTGACAAACACAACTGCTTCCGATATTTTGCATATTTTTGTGTGCATTTCGTGTATTTCTTCGAATATTTATTTCCATAAATATTACACGCGTAAAAATCAGTTCCGAGTTCGGAGCTCGTCTCGACATTTTCCAAGGGAGAAATATTTTCTCTTTACGTTTCCAGGAGGGATCTAGAAGTTCAGCATCCAGCGAACGCGAGTCTTGCTTATTCTCGGAACTCGATTTGTTAAATCCAAGGTATCGTTCGTAAGAGTTTGAAAGAGGGACGTTAATAAATATCCAAGATGAACAATCGAGTGATTGTTTGCAGACGTTCCTGTCAAACGTCACGATATCAGCATCGCAATAGAAAAAGAACCGAGGACAGTTCGCCGAAATCATTCGGGGCGTCTAGAAGGAACTCTGATTGCTGTCGTTGCCTCGCAAACTGTGATCGCGTCGAAACAAAATTACGTAAGTGATGTAAGTGAAACTGAATCGTATACAGTAATTCTTTAGACGTTAATTCAGACATCACTCTACTCTGAATATGTTTCAGTGTCTGACAAAATAGTTCAAAACCACAGTCGTGCGTCGAGTTTCCAGCATCGAAGGAAGCATGAGGTAATCTTGTTTTTAATGGATTGCGGATTTTTATTCATTTGTTAAGAAATTTTAAGGTGCAAAAGTACGTAAATTCGATGCGTTTAGTTGTTTTAAATTCGCGAGACTATCTCGATTTGCGTAAATATCCGTAGTTCGATTTTTAGCCACATTCTGAAATATCGAAAAATTAAACATTCCGCAGAGAATGGCGCAGGTTGTTGGAAATAACCATTCAGCGATACGACGAAATTGCAATCGCATTTATAAATTTTCATTTACGTCACTCGACGTCGCATTTCGGGTTTTACCGACGAAAATGTCTACAATCCAAACCAGAAAGCGCTCCGAGGTACATTTCGGGTTTGAAACTGCTTTTACTCTAAAACTGCTTAACTCTACTATCTAATCTGTTACCATTGGTTTTCGTCATTTTAACAAACGATACCACATCGAGTGAAACGATAAAAATAATTTAGAGAAAAAGAACACAATTTCGTAGAAATTAAAAGTACCTCTGGAATGCTACGAGGACTTACTATACGTTGAATTTCAATAACTGTTGAGGACGAATTTTATCAGTGATACGAAAAATAGAAATTTATTTTTCCAATGAGATAAAAGTCAAAAAAAAAGAATTAATAGGATGGAAAAATAATTCACTTTGTACATTATAAATGACATTGAACAAATGTTTGATTTAGGTTATCACTGTGCTTCGTTGTGGCTCAAATGATTTTCGAAAGTTAATTCTATTTACACGAATAGAAATTCGTTTTCCAACACTAGAAAACTGTCAGATATTTCGTACTTGCGATTAGTAAAAACGTTCGAGCTTTACTAAGACAGATCATACGCCATTGCATTACCACAATTCTCAATTAATCCATTCGTTCATTTATTTCTACCCCCATATTCTTACAATTTAGGTAACTTTCGCCACGAAGAAGTCTTCAAGCGGTAGTGAGGATCTTAGCGGCAGACCTTCTAGGAAACTTGGGTAATTATCCGAAAAGTTCGACGAGTCACGTTCACGCACTTAACTCACGTATGCTTCTAATCTGAGTATCGTTATAACGACACCTAATGCACTCCCTTGACAACAGGAGGGGGAAAAGTACACCGCGAATAATTCGAGCGATTCGTCAACGGAGCAAGAAATGTAAGTCGCGCGAAACTGTGGAAACTTGCGAGCTCGAGTTTTGGGGGCGACTGCTGAACGAAATTTCGCTCGATGGCAATATAAAAATTGATGAGATGAAAAAAAACGAGATGAAAATACATATAATTTGTAACTGAATATTGGTCGAACATTTTCGTATAGATTAATACGTATAATAAATTTCATTTGACAAATTTTGGAAACTAGTAGGTTTAAGATAAAATATCAATACACCGTCAAACAAGTAAATAACGAAAAGTAAAGAAAACTACTCGTGAAATACTCGAACATTTTATCGCTGTGCTATGCGCGTTAAATATTTTGACATTACATGAACGTAAGTTTGAAACAAATCTCAAAAAAAAAAATATATATATATATATATACACAAATTCTTTTATAGTAAGTGTTCAAATACTTTCACGAATCTGTCAAAATTTTCAAACCACCAATCAACCCTTGAATCATCTTGATTCAACATTCACACTATCGATCCAAGTCAAAATTAAAATTCCGTCACGAGGTGACTTAAAAAATCTTCTGTTCAAACAAAGGAGCACCTTGAAAAGAATTGGATTTCTCGATTTTTATAGCGGTTCCGTGATTCTGGTCATCCCCAAGGCCCGAAATCCCTGAAAACACGGTCGCGCTCGCTCGACCCGCTGCCCTCTTGATCCCATGTACTTGTTCCTATTCGCGTTGTTCCTCTTCGCCTGCGTGTTCTTCGGCAAGGAACGCGGCAACTCAGGGCCGAGGAGAAAGGGGCCAGCGGCTGGAGCGGAACTCGCGCGGACACCGTTCTTGCGAAGAGCGCCGCTTTAATTCCCCCCGGGGGCGGTTCGCAGTGGCAGAGCCGGACGAGGATCGATCGGAATCGCCGCGACCCGGAAACAGCAAAAGCAGCGTTGTCGTTTTGTATCAGGAGAAATCAGTCGCGCCGGCTGCCTCAACTCCTGAGCCACCACCCCTCAGAGCTGTTCAGTCGGAACAAGCGGTTACGCGTCGACAGAGTCCTCAATCCTCGCGTCATCAGAGGTAATTATGAGGATAATCGCTGCGTGGACACGCACCTAGACATCGTTTCGATGGTGAAACGTCAGGATGTTTTGGATGTTCGATAGTTCGCAACTTCTTCGCGGAGTTCACGAAGAAAAAACGAAGTATAAATTAAAGGTTCAACGTGATTGATTTTTAACGAGGTTAAAAATGATATCATGGTAAAATTATTTATGAATTTACGACAATTTTTTTTTTTACGCGCAATACGAAAAAAGGGTACTAATGAGCGGAATATTCACGCAGAATCAATATTGTCCCTCCTTGAGAATGTTGTAAATTGTAACTTGTGAAGTTATATAGTAAAATGTTAGAATCCTCGATAATTCGCAGCTTCTACGCGGAGTTTACGAAAAAAAAGGTATAAGTCGAAAATCAGACCAACTGACGTCATTGGACGACGAAATTTTGTAAATTTACGACTAATTTTTTGTCAAATACGTCAAACACGAATGAGCGAAATATTCAAACAGAATCAATATTATCCCTCCTTGAGAATGTTGTAAATTATAACTTGTGAAGTTATATAGTCGATAATTCGCAGCTTCTTCGCGGAGTTTACGAAAAAAAAAGGTATAAATCGAAAATCAGACCAACTGACGTCATTGGACGACGAAATTTTGTAAATTTACGACTAATTTTTTGTCAAATACGTCAAATACGAATGAGCGAAATATTCAAACAGAATCAATATTGTGCCTACTTGAGAATGTTGCAAGTTTCACCGGTAGCACGTTAATTAAATTGGAAGTCAAAATTGGGTCTTCGAAACGCTGAAACGTGTTGTTGCTGTCGTTGCGCTCAGATGTGATTAAACAAATGGAGTTCCCAATCCGAAATAATTTCCCCGAGGAAATGAAATTCTACTGGAATTATCTGGAAATCTTCTTAAGAATTTACGAACTTCTCCTCCTTCTCCTAATTAAATTCCCGTGAATTTCGAGGTAGAAAGCGGATAAAATTTTCCCTTTGTAGTATCGACACAAACAGAACGACTCGAATTTTCTTGAAAAATCCGAGAAATTTCTCTCTTCTTTTTCCCTCTCTCTTTCGAACAGGTCGGATCTGCTCGATACTACTCCACACCGACTTCCGGTATATCCGATCGATCGAAGAAAAGCTACTTTCAGGAGACGTCGACGCTTATCAAAGCGGCAAACACCGGTGAACGTGCACGTTTATCAGGAACAGACTCGTTCGTTGTCAGAGGATCGTCGTGTCGGTTCTAAAGAGGTGCAACTACCGGAACGGAGATCCGATCTAGCTAGATACACGACCGAGTCCGCGAAAAATTTGATTAGATCCAGAGGTGGTTCCTCCACTCGACAGGACGACGATTCGGATGAACCTGATCGAGATAGAGGATCGAACAACCAGTGGAGACGCGACAGAATCTTCGAGGAACGATGCCGTCCCTCTGATAATTCTGTTTCGAAACTAATGGCTCGTTCCAGGTACGAAATTACATTGTGACGAGAAAATCTTTAGTTTAAGATTTCAGGCGTGAATTAAAAAAAAAAAAAAAAAATACGACGTTAATATCACATGAACTTGATTTTAAATCGATTTATTTAATATCAGACAAATAAGATCTGATATTGTTTGCTGGTATGGTTATAAAATTTCAAATGAATATAGTTTGACAGTGTCTCGTTAATATATGATAGTTTTATGTTTTACAGAAACATATGTTTTCTGAGTGGAATGATGAATGTAAAAATTAATATTCTCTGACAGAAGGTAAACGATACGAATATTTGAGAGCTATCTAGAACGCGATTAGAATTTTAAACCGACGTTGCACAATAACCTTTGATAATACTCTGGAATGCTGATAAATCAACGATTATAATCACTGAACGTAATATTTGATAGTCCTTGCCATTAGCCTCCGCTAATTACTACCTACTACGTTTAACGACCAATAATTGCAGCATTTACTAGCTCTTAACCATTATCTTTATAGATTATCAATTGTATTCAACGCTAATGGCGTATACATTCGACCATCGTCATAAATAACGAACGTTGATCACAAGAGTAACATCTTGGTTTATACGGAAACTACCCTCGTAAACGTCATCTAAATCTACGAACGTGGCACGATCAAAATTAACGAAGTATCATCAAATTTGCCACCACTGAAATTGTTGGCATAATCGAGATTCAGTCAAGCAGTGTCGGATCTTATTTATCTCGCATAACACACAAAACTATCGTCAGCTAAATCAGCAAAAATTACATTATCCAAATTAATTGATTAGCGAAATTTCAAATAAAAAAAATGAAGGATCATGTAAAACCACGTAAAACTACGTTTCAGTCCAGGAAAAGACGGCGATTGCAAGCAACGGAGGAACAAAGCCTGCCCGAACTTAACCTATCTGATGCGTACAAGGTCGAGGGAACGAGGCGACGTTCATCGTGCATTTGTCAGTTTGAACGACGGTGGGACCACGAAGCGAGTGTTCCCGTTCCAGCAAACGCCAAGCGGCAATCTGAAGATCATTCCCAATCAGGTAAACGTTTCGATCGATCCTCGAACAGGTTGACACTAAACCTTAGGAATGTTGGCCTCAAGGCAGACGCGTAGTCGTTTTAGGTGGTGTTCGAATCGAAGAAGGTCAGTGTGCTGGTCGCTGATCCCAGGCACGCGAAGGTCAACGTCAAGGCCGAGCTGAATAGAGCCGGAAACGAGCTCGGTGGACGCGTATCCGAGTCTGCGACTCGACCGAGGCCCATCGATCTTCCGCTGGGTGTATCGTCATCGACGATCGATCAGCTGCAAGTAAGCTCGACGTTTGTAACTTTCGTTTAGTATAGTAGTTTATCGAGAAGTTAGGCGACTTTTCGCTTGGAAGTTCGCGAGACGTTTTTACTTCCAATATCTAGTATTTCAATTACACTTTAGTCGGGCATTTTGTAATACAATTACTGATGCTTCAGATTTAGATTCAGATTCTTTACTTAATTCTTTCCTATATTTAACAAATATCTCTTGAGTAAAGGAGTATTTCAATTTTCGTATGCAGTGAAAGAGTTTGATCGATATTATACATTGGAGATTTCATAAAGATTCTGGTGACTTTTAGAGTCAGAAACATTTGCCATCTACCGAGGACGATTACAGGCCAACGTTACATCCATTTAAAGGAAACTTCAGCCAAGTGGAGACGATGGAGCACAAGCAACAGTCAACGTCGTCAGCCACTCACGAAATACCAGTGTTACAAGAGGTGCCACTTTCCACGTGAGTTTCATTCGCCGTTATCAAACCAAAACCGTGCCAGTCACTTTACGATCGTAATAAAACGAGGAACCCCAAGTTGACGTAACCTTGCAAGGGAAAAACAAAGTTTTATTGCCGCGGGTAGCAAGAGTTTTCCATAAAGTGACTCGGCGTATATCTCGTATATTTCGCTCGATCGTAAGAAAAGCGTACACACTCGACAAACCGTTTCGATCGTCGTGCAATCTGCGACAGACTTGGATTTACGAGCGAACAGCCGATCGATTGGGACAACGTAATTCTGCCGGAGAAGACTGACCTGTATCAGGAGTTGGCCAGGCGTATCACAAATTACAAGTAAGCTTATTAGGCTTAGTGGCCGGTTCGATTGCGAACGAAGTCCGGCATCGGCACCTAATCACTGGATCACCGGCTAAATTTCAATTCGATCGATCATTCGAGGAACGCCGACTGTATCGTGCGAATCGATCACGACGAGTTCCATTGCCATCTGCTGGTGCTGCAGAGCTACAGCAGCTTCTTCGACGAGAAGAATTGCAAGGAGATCGACCTGACCGAGGTAAGTTAATGCCATCTTATTTCTCGACTCGTGTATCTTTTCGCTTGAAAAGTTCAATTTATTGTTTTTCTGTTTTGTAATGTAGAAGATATTATTATTGTGGCTCTCTAAGAATTTGACGAATCTCTATGTTTGTTCAGAAACATTGATTTAACACCAGTCGCTTTTATTTCTATAAATACTTGAGAATAATTAAAACCAGATGAATATCAGTGATAATTAATTTTAAAATACACTTTCATTGTACTTGCAACACAATATCTTATGGAAATTAAATATTTTGTCCCATGGACAGTTTCGCGTGGTAATCGATGTGTTAATTTAGTTATCCAGAAACTCATATTGAAAAACCTAGGAATTTCATGATACTACGAAGATTGAAGTTTATTTATTTCCTTTTTCAAATATAGGCTATCAATTATTTTTATGCTATTACACTTTATTCGGTAAATTATCTTGCTTCAGATCATCGAGTCTTCTGAATAACCAAGAGATATTCAACGCGACTTATTTCCGCTCCGCGTCGATCCTGTAAGCGACAGAATGATCCGCACGATTCTTCTTCCCAAATACTGTCGTTTATTCAGAAATTGGGTAGGCACGCGAACGAAAGTCCTCCACATCTTTCACGAACACCCGCCCGTCATCGACCTTCGTCTTTTAACAAGGCGCGTTAAACGAGTCGTAACCACGAGACATTCCTTCGCACAATTGACATTCTTAATGCTATCGTATCGTGACAGCGTTGAATACACTCCATCGGGAATTTATTATACGATAGAGACGGAAAACGACGCTCGTCCCCTTTGAGATTTCTTGTCTTGAAAAAAAAAAAAGAGGAAAAAGAAAAAGAGAAACAGCACGACGCCACATTATACTCGTTCTCGCACTGGGAAAGATATATTACGAATTTATCGGTATACAGAACAGTCTAGCGAGTCCTTTTGTTCGCGGGATCCGATTTTCCGCCTGTCCTGAATACCTATATCTACGGTCCGCGTTCGATCGTCCACCAGTCAGTGTTCATCTTCCCCTTTCTACCGTTCTCCACTTTCTTTCTTTCTCCAGCTACTCTGCTTCTCTTTTAATGACTCTCCGCCGATAAACTGACCGATTCGATAGAATTCACGCGAATATTCGTTAACGTATTGCTTGATATTGGTGTACAGAGGTGACGAGGTCGATAGTCGGGGTTGTAAAGGCGATCGATATTTATGATATCTCGGTCGAGAAGTGTTTCGCGCAGGAATTTTATCACGCATATTGGAGAATTTCCCGAGTTCTACGGCATTTCGATCTTTTTCATATCGGAGGGGCCATTGGAGGAATTTGATATTTGAAAAATTTGATCCGTGACTGGTGCGGCGCTGGTCAAGTTCGTTGACAGACGAAATACATTCCCTTCTTTATCTATCGAAAGCCTTGGGACAATTACTACGTTCGTGAAGAAACTTCTCCCTCTCTACCGCCACTGTGCTGTGCAGTGCATCATGTCTACAAGTGTACGAACACATTCTTGAACTCTCGTTGCATCAAATATCAAAATCGACATGTATCAAATCACCTGCCCTCGCTGAAATTGACCTACATTCTCAGCCATAAAAAACGCCATAAATCACCGCGAATTCAGGCAGCTTGCATTGTTTCACCGTCAGCCACTCATAAATTACTACGCTACTATACCCTCGTGAAACTTTACATCGAACAGTAATGACAATAATCGAGCGAACGCCGCGCGGATCATGGTCGACGGTCCGCTTCGAGGGGAGCACGGAGATTCAATAAATCTGGCGATGTCGAGGCTTCGAAATCGCCAAGTAGGCAACGAACGAGAGGACAAGGGGTTGCCGGCGACCCCAATCTCTTGTGTCAGCATCCTAGCGCCCCTCGTGTTTCCCGTGCTTCGCCGGTGACTCGGTGGGCTCGTAGCCAAGCGACCTTGAACTCCTTTTCGCTCTTCCCTGGCCACACGGCTATATTTGACTCCTCTTTTTACTCAAGGGTGAATAGCGACGCTCGAATAACCGCGCCGCCACCCGCCGCCCTTTAATGATTCCTACGAGGAGCAGTTTCTACCCCGTTCTTGCCCCGTCGCCGTTCTTCTTGTCACGCGGACCACGAACAGCTCTCACGCTCGCCACGTGTCAAGGAGACGTGTAATTAAAAATGGAAGGACACACGTGCTTTGTAACTAGATAACACCGAGTCCTTCCTCCCTGGCTGAAAACGTCGTCTTCGTTGACGTTTCCCAGTTAAATTGGCCTCTTGGTACTTTGCATTCGGATCAAGTGGCTCGAAGAAGAAGAAGAGGCACTATGGATTACTTATTTCAGAATTTTGCACATTAGCCTCTCTAATTTGAGAGATACGGATAGTTTAAGAACATATTCAAGTTAATGCGTTTGAATAAATTTCTGTTTTAATCTCCTAAAGTTTCTTAAAGTCTGTTGTTTTCCTATGGGATAGTATTAGAGTAACTTTTGACATTTGGTTTGTATCTGCTAGAGTGATGTGTCTTCGAAGGCGTTTTCGCTGATCTACGACTGGATGATCAGTTCGCAGAACGAGAGCTACAGGCTTCTGCAAAGGGACAACATTTTGGAAATCTTCACCGCAGCCCAATATCTCGGAATTAAAGGTGAATTAAAAAATTGATTCTACCGATTCTATAAATTTTCACACTCGAGCGTTCTGTCTCTCCTTGGATTTTTTCCAATTTCCAATTTGTATATTCAAGCGTGATTAATTTCACAATTTCGCAGTTGTAACTTTTCTGCCAAAAGTACAACACATTCTTTGAAGAAGCGAAGATTTTAGAAACGTTATTTCTCGAAGAGAAACCTGAATTTCCTCGTGTTTTGCCGGGAAAAACGCGATATCACACGGCCATTTTTTCCGAGATCTCGTATGGTTCGTTGAAGTTCCGAGTTGGACAGTGACGTATTCAACGAAACTCGAGATTCGGCACCATCGAGACAGACTGCCGAATGCCTATCGCGGCTGGAAACTTTTCATTCTCTCCCGAGTTCGAAGCTTTAAAGCGTGCTAGAAAGCATCGGCTGTATATTGCGCGGTGCACTCGCGTTTTAGAAGATCGATGGAGATGGGAAACTGTATTGGAAGCACGATGTAAACAGGATCGTTGTTCACGAAGCTTCCGCACTGCCGAAGACAAAAGAAAATTCATATTTATACGATGTACAACAAAATCTTATCCTGATTTTGGTTTTATCTTAATTTTGATTTTTATATTTATTTGACCCAAAATTGTCCTGAGTCCTTTTTAAGGCCATGGTATCTTTTTATTTTAATAGTAATTATTCGCAAGATAGTAGTTTTTATTAATCAACAGGTCAATCAGTGTGCCTTAATTTATTGGTTTGTAATTGCCAAGAGAAAAAAGCCTGAGAAAGTCTAGGGTGAAATAACACTCTCTAGCCTTTGTCAATATCAATATTTTTTTCTTTTTTTCTTTTCTTTTTGGCAACAATAGAAAGTTAATAGTTGTATGCATTAATTTACGGCTTTATTATTGCAATCCCCTTAATTTTCATCCCTTTCTCAATACTCAGAGCTAGAAGAACAATGTTGGGCTTTCATAGACAACGACGAATTGTTCACCGAAGACACGGCGTTTCTACTGTATCTGGAAGCGAAGAAAGTTGGAAACACCGCGGTCATGGAACTGATGGTGCCGAGAATTATGAAATTTTTCCTGATGCTGGTCAGCACGAAAGATTTCCTCCAATTATCCGTGGAGGAGCTGTGCCTTTTGTTGAAGTCAAACTACATTTGCGTCAATAGGTAAATACGATTAACAATCAGTACACGTATGAAACGATATATCCTTCTTATTTTCGAACTTTCAATCAGCGAAATGGAGGTTCTTATGTCCGCTGTACGATGGCTGATGCACGATTGGGCCAACAGAAAGCAACACATGTTGGAAGTATTGAAATGCGTTCGATTTGGATTGATCGCTCCGTGGCAGTTGGTAGATGTCAAGAGAAATCCAGAAAACCCCGAATTTATGGAACTGATGTCTTCTCCCGAGGTGCAGAAGATGGTCGACGACGGTCTAGCGTAAGATTCGTACATTTTTATGGGTTTGTTTTTTTATGAGATACGAAAGAAGATTGATTGAGTCAGTTTGAGCGTTTTTCAGTTTCGTCATTATAAAATATTGGTACGGTAACCAAACGGAAGACTACTATCACTGGATCGACTTACTGGGGCTTACGGAGCCAACCAATCGAAATTGGGCTGGGGAAGACAAGGTAATAATTAAACTAGACCGATATTTGAAATATATATAGTCTAAATAATATTTCTCCTTTCAAGAACTACGTAACGTATCGAGAATTTTTGCTCTACCTCGAGGAATATCAGAGAACGAAAATATCAGAGCTGAAGATCCGAAAAAGTCGGGTGAAACCCACAACTATCGGTTCACCTCGTAACGACTACGCATTTACAGCTTCCAAAATACCAAACAACTATATTCAAAGTTCAGGTAATAATGACAATATTATTAAGTAATGTTCAAGGCACGAAATATCGAACTAAAGTCAAAATTACAATGAAATTTAACAAAACTTACGGACTCGTTCAGGCGACACTGCTGTCATCCACAATGGGCCAGCAATGTATTCGAGGCAATCGAAACCAGTATCGTCGAATTATCTGCCGCTGCAGATGCCAGAGGGCATGATGATGCCTCCGAAATTTATGAACGAATACCTGAGCAACTTGGAAAGAAGCAAAGGGGTGAGTAACCCTGGGGCAAATCGAAGATCGACGCAGAAACCTCAAGACGGACCTGTTCACTAACCACCTTGCCACGTGAAATTACCAAAATCGCGACACTAAAATTTTTACGCAAGCCCAGAGACTTTGATATTGCCAAAGGAGAATCAAAGAATCAGAGATCCGTATTCAGAGTCAACGAATAGACGTCGTATATGTGAAATATTTAGATTAACGTATATATTTAGATAACGTATGTCGTATTTATTTATTTATTAAACGTCGATCTGTGTGAGAAAATATACGTGCACACGTGAATTTTGTAAATACGCGTTGTGTGTGTATTTTCACAAACGTCTCACAGAGACGAGTTAGTAAAACTTTGATATTCCAAGTAATATAAACGCCGTCGAGGATGAGAATAAACGTGGACTGTTGAGAACGGTGAGTCGTTTTGCGATCGAATCTCGCGACGAGAAACGCGGAGTGAGGTCAGATTCTGTTTCAAGAGTTGCTCTGCTTGCTTTTCAGGGAATTATTGCGCGGTTATCGTCAAAAGAAATCTCGAGGTAAGCTTACGTGTTTGTAAGTGGAAATGATAAATTTCACCGAAGAGACGGAGTCGAGTGACGGGAGGTTGGGTGGAAGGAAGTCACGGAGCTGTAGTCAAAGGTCAGAGTTTACGTTGCTCGAAAACCCGTGCTTTAATTCGAAAACCCTGGCACACAGGGCAACCGCGGACCATTATGCGCCGCGTACTACTCATGGAAACAGCACACTTACAGCACACTTCTAAGCTCTTACCTTGAGATTACACAAATCCCGTGACAATTTAGCGTCTGTTAATTGCGTCAAAATTGCTCGCATTCGCGTGAATGTTTGGGTTCAACCGGAGCCCGATGACGCGCTCTTGCTGCCGTTCTTGTTATAAATTTCCAATTTACCAAGCAGCTGCGAATCTCTTGCTCTTTGATAAATATATTTGGAAACTCTCCAGTTTGTAATGCAATTTCTGCAGTCGAGAGACATCCAAGGTTCGAAAATGCTTCTAATGCTTTATCTTGGAATTTATTTTTATGCTTTTTCTTTGGGGCAGATACACACGTGCAAAAGTAAATTACCTGCTTTTTTAGAACGTTTGCTGTATGATTGAAAATGGTTGCAGTTTTATTTCTAATAGATAGATATTCTCGTGAAGGGAACAATAAAATTAGTTATCTAATATTTTCAACTTGTATCAAAATTGTTTTGCAACTTTCGAATTTAATATTTATAATGAGAGATAAATTTTAAATTTCGTTTGTGAAAAATTTCTATTCAATTATAAATGTTAAAATATTTTTGCAACGAATGTTTGTCAAATAATTTGGTAGCGAACTATCTTTGAGTGATAGGCTCGTTAAATGAAACTACCATCGTCGTCGAATTAAAAACAGCTACAGAATGATCTATAAATTACGTATGGATCTACCTAGGTGAAACATCCGTGACCCATCTAGCTCAGCGAACAGTGAACACGTTGAGCTCATAGCAATGAAAAATTAACACAATCTTCGCCATCAATTTCACACGTAACTAGTTAGCATACCACTACACTCTGCGCTGCTAATTTCTGGACAAATCACTTGCTGTCATGCGGACAGCAAAATATCACAACAGTTTAACAACTCTCTTGTTGGCTCCAGAAATAAGCCAACGCGAATCTCAGAACAAACGTTACTTGCAAATTAGATCGTAGAATTTAATTTTCAATCTGTCGGGTTGTGTAATAAATTCTTTCGCATTTAAGATTGTGGCGGACGGAGCAACTTTGATCTTTTTCTAAAAAAAATTTCGATATTTACAAGTTCTTTCTGCGTATTTCTCGAAGTGTCGAACTTATTACACGACCGAGAAATATTTTACAAATATTCACATTAACAAATATACGAATTACTGAATTCAGAACGACGAAAGGAACGTCGCCTTCGACGCGAGATTCACGGGTGGCGGAGAATCGCCGAAAGTCTCATACAGATTGTCTGCAGTGCAGAAGTATACGCAGGAGCGCGGCACGAATTCACCGGTAAAGTCTTCGACGAGAGATCTCGTTCGTGAGAAGAAACTTTCTCGGCTCGACGATACGGTACTCTATATCTTCTTTTTTCTTTCTGGAGGACATCGATAAATTGGATTACGAGAGCCGGCAGGAAAAGAACGCGACGGATGTTTGTCGGTGCCAGCAGCAGCGCGAGTCGAATTTCATATTTTCCACGAGGAAGCAGCAGACGAGATCCAACATACCGAGGCAACCGGAAGAGCGTGCAGACTCCTGCAAATCCGAGGAAGAAGCCGCCACAACGATACAGGCCGTTTATAGAGGATACAAGACTCGAAGGAGACTCGACGAAGTTAGTGGATTTTAACTTTGAAAGTTTTTCTTTCTCGTCGTGACTATGAAACACCATGGAAACACGATTGATTTCTCAATTTGGTTGATTTCCAAGCCTCGCTGAATAAAGTAAAGCTTTTGTACTGTTGCAACAAACCCACGTGACTTGTGACTTCACTTCGGAAAACATATTATTTTTAACGATTGTTTTTCTGTAAAGTTTACCGATTCAAAAATTGGCGACGTAGTTTTCAGAGAGTAAACGAGAAACACAAACTTTTCTTAACACGTTGTTTCCTTAAACTTAGATAAGGAAATCAACATCGGGGGAGAATCGCAATATCAAGAAGGTGGCGGAACTTTTGGCCATCCCAATGGACGAAACAATACGTAATTTCTCGATAGAGCCTATCAGGGTATCAGGCAGCTCGATGAATCAAATGAGAAACGAGAAGGACGAAACAATACGCATGTTGAGATGTTCTCCTAGAAATAGGAATAGGGAGCAATCGATCTTTCGAACTCAAAACCAACGTTGCGTCGATGATCGGGTGAATCAAGTAAAAAAAGAAGATTTTCTTGAAAAGACCTACTTACAGAATGAAAAAAACAAATTTATTCGATTTACAGTTTGAGACACGCGCTCTTTGTTACACGACAGAAGAACAACGAAGGCAACAAATTCCACAAAACTTAACAAGCCAACGAGACCCATTGAAATCTATCAAGACTATAAAATCACCCATGTTTTTTTCAAATTACGACGAGAAAACCAGCTCGCCATCAGATACAGATACGGACGATCCTATCTCTCCACGAACTGATGCAAAATCGACGACGATAAATCTCGCTGACGTTGTGATTAATGAGAAAAACAACGAGGAGGATTACCCAAGAAGTGACAATATTCAGCGAGTGAAACCTGCCACTAGGAATGTTCAGATTCGATCTACGAATTATAAACGAGCTCTGTGAGTACGTTAGAACACTGTCAGTATACCAGTGAAATTTCTGTACATTTATCGTCTGTTTGAAATTAAAATTATACTTCAACATTCGCGAAAAAAGAAAACGTTTTTTAACCGTGAATTCACAGCCCGCAAAGGATCAGCAATAGCATAATAGCCACCAACGAAGACGACTACTTTTTCGACAACTCTCTGTTCTTTCCTGACAGAGAGTCGATCCTCGTGTTCGGTGGAGTCGATCCTCACGAGGAATACGGTCGTCCCGGGAACACCGGCAAAGACATATACAGGTTCAAACCCGACGAGAATATTTGGGAATTTGTGGATGAAATTCCACGGGCGAGACATCATCATTCGGTCGCTTATCTAAAAGGCCGTATTTACGTAGTGGGTGAGTCGCGTTTAAATAAAAACTGGAGAAAGTAGAGCAACGTGAATTGTCCGTGTTGTAATCCGTTCTCGCTCAAAAGTTTGGAGTTACGATCTTTTACTTATTGGACAAAGCAACTCCTAGGGAACAACTTATAATAATTCTCATTTTTGAGTATAATTAATTAAAAACTTCAGTACTCTAAATTCATTCAGTACTCAGTTATTTGTCAAAAGAGAAATAAAGAATTGAGAGTGTAGAGTTTAACGAAAGAGTCTCTTACAGTATAATCTTCTGTACGACTTTGGTTTGGAAACCGCGAGAGGGAACTCGTCGTACCTTTTATCGTGCAGTTCTTCTCGTCGGGAAAGATTTAAAGATAATAAAAAAAAAAAAAAAAGGGGGGAAAGAAAAAAGAAACAACACACGAGCGAAACATTTTTCACCAGGTGGAGCCGATCCCGTGGAAGACAAACTCCACAGGAAAAGCATTGCGGCTGCAAGCGTTTGGAGTTACGATCCAACTACCAGGACTTGGTTCAATGAACCTGGCATGCTGACAGCTAGAAAGGACTTTGGATTGGTGGTCAGCCACGGGAAAATGTACGCGATAGGAGGGCAAGGCAGGAACGGGACGTGAGTTGTTAATACAGACGGGGAGAGCGTAATTACGTTGCTCCTTCTTTCGTTTCCCTTTATTTTCCTCGCTGTTTATTTCTACGCTACGCCACGCTAATTGCTATTAATTTAAGCCTTCCTAATTGTCATCGACGTCACGGTTTAAACGAGACAATTCGATTCACGGTTACGCAATGAGAAAACGAGAAAGACACAAACGACTCGTTTTTTATATTCCATACGATAACATTGTAGTTAATCAATATTAACAATAATGTTAATCTATTGATTAACATTAGACGATATTTTGTAGAACAAAAGTTTCCGGTCTGAATGAATCATAATTTAGTATAGTATGGAGGCAAGAGCAAAAGATACTAGCGAATATGTACTACTAGGATTTCGTATAAATATTTAAAAATAATTTTCTTCGTTGTAGAGCTTTGAAAACAATGGAGGCTTTCGACCCAACGGATTCCACGTGGAGGGAAGTGCAATCGATGCAGACTGCAAGGATCGGACCTGCCAGCGTGAAATATCGAGATCTTATCTGGGTCGCTGGCGGGATGACAAAATCGAAAAAAGAGCTATTCTTAAAGGACGTCGAATGCTACGACCCGATCAAAAATTTGTTAGCTCGATCCCCATCCCTTAAAGTTCCTTCATGCGTTTCCTATTTCCCATTATCTCGGTTAAACGCTCGATTTATCGCGTTTATGTCGGCAAATGAGCGAGCGAAAGAAAGAGAGCTCCGTTATATGTACGCTCTTTCAGATGGCTAAAAGCGATAGCTTTGAGGTTACCAAGGTGCTTTGCCTCCTTCTACGTGGTGTCCGACTGTCTTTACATAATCGGCGGAGCATCGACTATGGAAAACGCCACTCGGAGCATCGACAGCATCGACATGTGGGATGTAAACGATTGCATTTGGAAGGAACATGCGAACATGTCGATCGCAAGACACGGTCACTCTACAGGCTCGATAGGTCAGCTTTTTTGCATTGAAAGACACGATAGTCATAGTAATTACTTTATAGCACTTTTTCTGCGGTGCCATTATAAATATAGGAATATATAATTATAAATGTTTCAAATAAGTTGATACCATTTTCTTACGGTATCAAAAGATGTCACATGTCTCCAGAGAAATTCTTCTTCCATCCTTCATAGTAATTATTTTGTAATTGTTTCTTTTATATATAACATTATATCGCATTACTTGATAATATGGTTATAAATATTAGGTTATCGAACCTAAGTTTGTGTCTTGTATTTCTCTGGGATATTTCCATTTCTTTAAATACTAGACGATTTGTTTGGAATATATAAAATTCCATAAATGACACCAATTTCATGGTGTTGTAAATTTAAAAATTTTGTCTGCTTAAAACGGATTTCAAAATTTTCTTTCGCACAAGTAACTGAGAAATGAAGCAATTTATTTACATCTTTATGCAGACTCACTACTTGACGTCTTCTTCCTCTAGGTGATCAACTGTTGATAATTGGAGGAGTAACCACAGTGCTCATGAAAACCTTGAACAGTGTCGAATGTTACTGTTGCGACATGGGGAAATGGATGAAGGGAGTTTCCGCGCTGCCACATCCGGTTTCCGGTCACGGAACCGTGTCTTTACCGCCAGCAAATCTTTTGATAAATCGTTGATAACTGTGAAATAAAACGCATCGAGTTTCCTTAAGTGCTGTGTTTGATAATCGGCGCATTAAGCGTTTGTTCGACCATTAATACATTTGTACTTAATCGTTTTTTAATTATATATATATACATATATCGTACTTTCTACAAATGTTGCCTTGCAATTTACACGTGTTTACACGAGTCCCTTACTCTCACGATAAATATCGCAAAGGAAACAATGTCTGAGAAGTTACCTTTGTTTCCCATTGGCACGAAAGCTTCGGTAAAAGTGAATTGAAGAATAAAATCTGTGCCGGGTCGTTAAACATTCGTTACGCTTCGAAATTCTTGACGAAGGTTAAAAATGCGACTGGTCCTTTCAAACGACTCTTCAACTCTGGAATCCGCCGCCAGGTGGCAGTAGCATTCTTTCGATCCGAGAGCCGCCATCTGTCATGGGAGTCGCGTGTTATGAACCGCGAAGCGTGCGTGGAAGTTTCGAAAAAGGATTCGGATTCGAATGCGGCGAGGTAACTAGCCGCCGTGCGGATAAACGCGAGTTAACCTGAAAATGGCCGAATCGTGTGAGTCGGTGGTGTCAAGTGTAGTGACTGGTGTCGCGTCTCACGGGCAAACAAAAGCAGCTGAAACACCGAGCCAGGAGGACGCTGAGACATCCGGTACCCCCGGTATGTAAACTCTGCTAGAATATCCCGTAGCACTTTGAAAACGGTTCGTTCAAACGGAGCTGTGAAGCACGGCCATGCAACAAGTGGCACGGAGCGCTCTCGCGTGCCGAACAGGAACGTGCAAGAACGTTTATGGGCCCGTCGGGGGCCCTGTTCGCTAACCCGGTATTTTCCAACTAACATGTCGTCGTCGATCACGTGACTCATCGTTCACCTATGCAACTTAATTTTCGCGCGTAGCAACTGTCAAAAATGGCGAGTTACTGATGACATTTGTCATAAATTCAAATCCTCCGGGATTGTTCATTGAAATGCTCGCGAGTTTTATCGAGAACGATCAATTGCAACGTTGCATTCTTAATCTTATCATCTATGTTTCTCTTTTTTTACAGATAATAAATTTATACGCGTATCTGCGTTGTTTCATTTGATTAATTCTATTTTCCGTTTCATTTATTTGCGAGCATTAGGTCTCGAATGTACGAATTTTGTTGAAAATCATTATCATTGGGTAAGTTAACGTTACTGGCGCAAATGTTATTACTATGCATAGACACAGATGGATAAGACCTCGCGAAACAACTTTTTGAATCAAAGGAATTGCGTGTTGGATTCAAGTTGCTCGTAAATATAGTTTTTCTCAAGTGAAATGCGAATTTGCATTTAACCTATGCACACGTAAACCCGACGATGTGTCTAATTGATTTTATTAGCCATTAGCGACAAGTTCGCCGAGACATTTCCCTGAAAAAAAAAAAAAAAAAAAAAAACAAGTTCCTATACCGGTTTTTATTTTATTTATTTTATCTTCATTTGACCGGCTTCGAATTTTTAATTTTTGTGGTGGCGCTGCTCAACAAGAAAGCTGTTAACGCGCTATTTACCCGGAAACACCGTACAAATAATTTCTACGATTAATTTCACTCATTTTTTTACAAACGTTGAAAAATTTAACATTCTTTGACATTTTAAATGTGTATCTTGAATCAATCATTAAGGAAGTGTCAAGATAAACACTCACTTATCGACGGAAAAATGTGATAAGTGATAAGTGGTTCTTGATAAGCTTTAAATCGTACGTTAGATACGTGAGATTTCTTGCACATTATCTGTCCGTATTACTCAAACTAGCTTCTATCACATAACAAAAACATTACTCACAACTTGTTTCTTTTACCTGTTACTGGTACATTGCTGCACCAATATCTGTTGTAATTTTGCAATGCTCGTATCATAAATTACAAAAATTAAATTTCATTGAAACATTGTACGTATTAGAAAATCATTACATGTGTTATTACATGTAAATCAAGTATATATTTTCTTTTTCCAAAGAAATTACTTATCTTAGCATGGTCAGTACAAAACGCACAAAAAATCCAGTTATTTTATAATCGAATTTCTTAAAATGTACAAATATAATTATATCATTAATATATTCTCAAATAAATATTCTTTGATTCTTTAAAATGCTTTCTGAAAATAGGTATTTTCAATAAATAAAAGTAAACGTCGTGTAAAAGTTTGTTTCCTGAAAGTGAAACAGATGGCGCGCTAGGCTCTTAGTATGAAATAGCACCATCGATGGCGCAATTGATCTAACCTATCAAAGCATTATCCATTAGTGTGTTTGCAAGTTATAGTATCGTTAGAGGAATAGGGATGTTGGAACCAATTTTAGTAGAAGACTGTACATATACGAAACTGGTTCCATCATTGGAAAGAGTATTAAACGATTTGAACGAAAATTCTACTCATCATGATTATATGGTTGCTTTGGTAATAGTATTACTAGCAGAGGCTGGTTTTTACTTGTCACCGACAAATAATAATTATTCACGGTATGTATTACCATTCGATAGCGATTTTCTAACAATTTTCTAGTCTTAATTGTATCTGTCATAGTCCAAAACTAAAATCTCTCCATGTACCAAAAGATTGGAAATCACAAGAAACGGGAGTGTATGAGATGTATTTTCAGCCAGAAACTGTACCTGATATAAAATGCAAACTAGTTGCATTCCCTCTAGGAGATACGTTGATTATAAACTTTTTCCCTCTCATAGATGGAAAAATTACTTATACAATAACTGTACAAACTCTGAAGTATGTTAATCCTTATTCTAGTGATCTTTATGGAAGATATATGAGACTCAAAGAGATATCTTACAGGTATAATTTATTTTTAATTTTGTGGTAGTTATTTAATATGTATTATATTTGTTATTATAAAATTATTTAATAGGTTTAAGGACAAATTGTCAACACCAGTGCGTTCAGATATATTGCACAAAGCTGGTGTGATGGGTCCTAGTCTTCAAGCTTTTCCAACTGAGTTAAAACTCAGAATTTTAAGATTGCTAGATGTCTGTAGTTTAAAAAGAATGGCACAATGTTGTACAGAATTTCATGAACTCTGTTCAGATGCCCAATTAAGGACACATAATGCTACATAATACTCGAGCATGTCGGGTATGAAATTGATAATGTATCATGATGGTGCAAAATATTTTAATTTCTTATCTCTTTTTCGTATTTTAATTTATTTTATTTGTTTCGTATCTATTATCATATTTGACTACTTATCGTATTTTGTAAAATATATTTGTAAAAAATTTATATTGTTATAAATATATAAAAATGACACTGCGTTTATTAGTTTTATTTGTATATTGATTATATTCAAATCTTCACATATGTATCATATTTTTACTTCATGCCTCGAGTGTCTTGAATATACCGTTTCGCAAATATGAATTCACAAGCGAGATTTATAGACCATCATTAAACCATTACTGCAATGAATTAATTTCCGGTATATATTGAGAAAGCATAATTAACGTTAAATAGTTTTTGTTTGAATTTTCCATCAAATAAAATGAAACTAAATGGAATTAATCTGTTAACTGATTAAGCATACGTTTTTCCTTCTTTGCTTGCCAGTTAAGGAAGTATTGAATAATAATATTTATCAATTATAAATTATTATATTATTATTACATTAATAAAATTAATTATAAAATTCTCCTTTATTTATGGTGGTATGAAAGCTTTATCGATACGACTTCGTTGGATGCGTATACTTCATTTCTTCATTTAATTCATGAAAATTTAAATCCTTCTTTTCCACAGATTACATCATTACGGAAAGAAAAAAGAAAAATTTATGCGAAATACAAGAGAATATTAGAAACCTCGTCTGAACTACCCGAGTAGAATTATATATTTTACAAAATTTCTTAAAATAAAAGTTTTCAAAGATCAATCGACGTATGTAGATTTTATTTGGAGTTTCTATTTTTAAATAGAATTAGTTCTGTTTAAGAATAGAAATCCTTTCGATGTCTGATCATTAAACTATTCAGATGAATAAATATTTTTTCGTCCTGTATTTTTTTTCGTCGCATGACGCATCCGGTTTCAAAGAGTTTAAATTAATTTCTTGAAACTAATTAATCACATTTTTTTACGCCCATGAATTTCTTTTCAGCGGACGAGGTAACGAAGCCACCGGCGAGCAACGATAACGCACAAAACGAGGAAACGACGACACAGAGTAACGGTGATACCGGTGAGTGATAACCAAGGCAACAACAATTACGCTCTTGCTCTACCGCGTTTCGCTTCTGGTGGATACGTCAGATGGAAGCACACCTAGTTGCACCTATCGATCTGGTATAGCGGTAACGAAAATTTTCCTCGAATGTGCATATGAAAACTAACGGTGGTTGATATCGAATGGAAACGATCACCGCGAGTCGAGTTCCAAATACTATTACAGTTAATGAGCGATCAATTAATTACGCAATGCAACATTCAACGTGCGAGATCGTGCACATTGTCAATACGATTCTCGATACGATCTTTGATTTCTCATTATACAACTGTGAATAAATAATTTGTCACGTCGTCGTTTTGCAATATCAAAAGCAGACTGTTGCGTCGTTCGGTAAAGTCGCTGGAGATTGGCATATCTGATTACTCTTCTCTCGTTTTGATTCGCGGTTAGTTTTTCCACGGTGAATTTTAATCAAAAACTCATCGAATTTATTTATTTGGTGAATTGTAGAATCGTCGGAGATGTTGAAAGATTTTCTTGACGATATTCCATAAAAGCCTTTAAAAGATTGATCATTTTGACTAGGTATAAATGAATTTTGTCACTGGTTCGAATTTATTTAAATGCAAAATATTTACTTTGGAAGATAGAATCGGATATTAAGATTGGGACGTTAAAAGAGTTTCCACGTGATATTCCATAAAGCTCCGCGAGTGATTAGGTTGATCGTTGTAACAGTTAGACTCTATTTCATGGAAAGTGATGTTTTTTCTGAATACGTGACTTTATGGACAGGCACGTATGGTCTGGAACAAGTGTGAAAATCCCCGGTGATTAATCGTTGCTGCTTCCCAACTTTTACGTATCTTTTTTTGAAATGGTCATGGATTTCATATCTTTGTTAATCGTGACTTTTATCGAAAGCACACACAGTTCTGTATTCTTCTCTTTTCGCCTGTTGCGTTAAAAATATAAGTGTTGAAATGTAAGTGTTGAATTTTGAATTCACCAAATCGATGTAATAAAATAATTTTTAGTTACGTTCTTTAAAATCCGCAAAGATATTTATTTCAACTATCACCATATCAGTTACAACGAATTATAATTAAGTATTTCAACACAGTGTAGATCATTCACAGAAAGATAAATAAATACTTTTCTATGCTATCTTCATGCTATCTCCAGCTGTAATCCATGAGCCACTCTCCAACGTTTCTTGTTTTTATTCCCACTGAAAAGAAAGAAAAAAAAAAAACCGAAAAAACTCCGATTTTGACACGGGCAACGTTACTATTTCCTTGCTGATGTCCATGACGATGTACATACATCGTTAATCCGCGAAATGCAGTCTGGCAAGTGGATTCGCATGTTTCACGCGATCCCGCAAATTCGAAGGCAGCGCTCGATCGTTAGACACGGGATGGTTGATAATTATGGCTGCGATAAGCTGTCGAATCGCGGTAGGAAAATGATTGAAACGTTTCTGCAGATTGGAGTTGTTGTGTGTTGCCTGTGACAAATATACCTTGTTACGGCGTCTGATTTGTGTCCGCCGATTTTGCAAAATCGGCGGATAAAAGATTCGAGGGGGAAGCGGATAATTGATATTGGAACGCTTGACAATATATTAAATTTCTGGATTAATTTATCATTGTAGTCATTCGTAATTTAGTTACAAATTCTAGTCAAAGCGAATGTTCCATTCCTTTGTTTCCATTTTCCTCTGACGTTAATACGATTATATATCGATTATATATGATTATATATAATATATATATATATATATATATATGACGTTAATACGAAAAAATAATGTATGGATATTCAGACAGAAAATAGAAATTTGTTATTAATTTTCACTTGATTCTCTTTTTTATTAATATTTTGATCTTGTGACTTTCTTTGTTTCGCAAATGAAACGTTTGGAAACGGGGTTAGAATCAGTTTTTCTATCGGTTTGAATACTGTGACTTTTTTTTCTCTCTTTTACGAATATATTTCTTCAGACGAAAATAAATTTGATTAACTCCATTGTTGCAAGAGAATCAAATAGAATTTCCACGTTTCGTGTTATTTAGGTTTCATCCGTAGAATTGTTAACCTTGATGTGAATAGCCATTGATGCTTTCGATGTATCGAGCCGCGATAATAAACTCGTACATACTGTTATAAATTCTTTTATTCTAGCAGAGAGATTTTTATTATATCTGTGTATCGTATTTTTCTCGTTCTAGTCAATTCTCTTTCGATCCTCCCTCCGTAAGTAGGTCAAAATTTATAGAATGCTACAAGCTCGTTTACTGTGGTCAAAATGGCCAATTTGCAATATTTCACAGAAATTTTACATAAATGCCGCGTTGTATTCTTAGAGATTCGAATGAATTTTCCTGAACGATTTTACACTCGTACATATTTTTCGTCATATCCTCTGCACTTTAATTTTTCTGATACGAGTTTCGTAACTTTTAATTTAGTACTGTCAACAGTTCTAACATTAAAGATTCGTTTGTCGAAGAATACCACAGTCGAGCAGTTCTACTAAAAATTTTCCACTCGTTCCATTTGTTACTCAATACTCGACTCTCCAACGGTAAAAAACAAAAAAAGGAAAAAGCGACGCGATAGGTATTTCAATATTTATACGATTCACTTGTGCTGTCACGTACGAGCGATTTATCGCTGTCTCTCCTCCCGTTTTTTGAACTGAAACTCTTTCCCTGCAAACCGTGTGACTTTTAATACTCTTCTCTGCCTCGCCGCGGCTTAACGAACTGCGAAGTTTTGGCACAAGATCATCGTGTAAACTCGGTTGAACATAAATCGGCGACGATGTTCACCGCTGTGCCCCGTTTCGCGACACTCTCGATCCTCGCATTCGAGCCTCACCTCGAAGGCGACTCGAAGAAATGGAGGAACGAAAAAATAAAACTGCTCTTTCGTTCCAAACAAACTCGATTGGTACGATCCGGCGACGGCGATGTGAATAATCTAACCGGCCAATGAAGCCAGTCGTCGGTTCGCGTGCGAGCTTCAATTACCAGTTTTTGACCTAAACCGTTCCGCCACTGATTAAATCGTTCGTCCCGCACTCGACTATTTTTCTTTAATTAGAGATTCAACTGGCAGCCCGATAATAATTAATAACGGCGAGGCAGGGTTGTTAACGCACGAAATTTAGGGCGAACCGAGCGCTGTAAGGTCGCCTAGGGGAACTGGGTCACAGCAGGTGGCGGCGACTCGCAGAACGGGAACACCAGCGAAGATAGAGGGAGCGAAAGGGAGAGAATGAGACAGAAGGGGGACGTTGGAAGAGTGCACTTTTCGAAATCGACCGCTAAACGCTCGTTCGTTCCTTCCTTTGTGGGAGATGCGCCCTCTCAGACAATCTTGATACACAGTGCAGACTATTTTCTGGCCCGTTTATCCTCCCTCCGCAACGTTCCACGCCTTCGTTGCGCTCCTTGTCTCGGGTGTCTCGCAGCATCTTCCTTCTCCTCTTTGCTCCATTTCGACAGCCAGAGTTTTCAAGTTCCAAGCTCGAGGTCGAAAGAAACGGGACAGATGCGTCGGGCAATGGAATGAAAGTCGGTTAGAATGAAAAAAGAAAAAAAAAAAAAAAAAAAAAAAAAAAAAAAAAACAACGGGGGTCGGGAAAACGACATAAAACGGGGGGGAGGGGAGGAAAAAAAAGGAAGAAACGGGCAGGGAGGGGGGAACAGTTTTTTTCATATCGTGAAAAAAAAAAGCGAGAGAAAGTATCGTCCAACAAGCCTGCTCACCTCGGGCCACCGATCCTGACGGAATGTTTTCATCCTCCCTCTCCAACCCTCTTTTTTCCCTCGTTTTGCATTCTGTTTTTCTTCTTTTTTTTTTCCCCCCTTTTGGATTTTTTTCTTTTTCGACAAACATTGCCCATCGCTTAACAACACCGCGCGATGAAATTCCAGATGCTCCGTTCGTCGAGCGAGGGAAACGAGGCTCGTTCGAAGGAGGAAAACGGAAAATCGTGGCTCGTGCCGAGTTTGGGATAGTTGATCGAGGGATTGAAGAGATTTCTGAGGAGAGACACGGCTGAACGAAAAAGAAATTGGAAGTAACTGCAATTGCGTAAATATTATTTTAATTATTCGCAACTACAAAAACAGTTGCCACGTTCGATACAAAACTTGCTCTTAACGATTCAAGATAAAATGAAATAAAAATTTGGTGGAAGCTTCATTGACTTTGATTAAGTAATTCTACATTTCTGCGTGGATATGTTCCAACGCAAAAAGAGAGAGAGAGAGAGAGAGAAACAAAAAAAATCAAACGAATAAATTAAAAATGTGCATCGTGTATATCATGTATCAATAAGCATAGAATAAATTTCAATTTCGATGAAAAATTTATTAGAATTTAAACGGAATGAATTCAAAGTTTCACGTCGAGTATTACGGTACTAAAGTCAAATGATTTTTCAAATGAATTTCGATACAAAAAAGAGAGAGACAGACAGACAGAGAGAGAGAGAGAGAGAGAGAGAGGGAGAAATAAACACGGGAAAAAAAGAGAAAGGCAAAAAGTAGGAAAAAATGGAAGATTGGAGAACTGTGCACCCATCCCCTGGAGACTTGGATTATTGGCAGGCTTGTCCTCGCAGACGGCACGCGTCGACCATCTGTCTCGGCCTGTTTCTTCCGGAAAGTGCGAAAGCCTCGGGAAGAACCCAGACACCGACGCTCTGACGAAGTTTCTTGTCTCGATACACGACGACCGGCTCGATATCTCCCCGGGCTTCGAATCGGAAGAAGAGGTTGGAGGGAGGGGGGCGAATCCTGTTAGAAGTTGCCCACGGCAGGATTCATAACCAGCGAATGCTGGATCTCTCGATGCTTGGTGCTCGAGTTGAATGGAAATTGAAGTTTTAATATAGAAACTGCGTGTACATTTTCTGCGGAAAGTAGGAAAAATTTAAATTTGAAATGTCGATACGATGCTCCCGTTAGGGGGACGGAACGATCCTTTTGTTTTCCAAGCGTGAGGAATATAGCGCGTGTTCTTCTTGTGCATTTGGAAAATTCATTCCATCTCGTTAGATGGAAAGATAGAGTGAATTGGTCACAATCAAAATTTAGTGTTTTGCAGTGTCAATTACTTGAAAAATTCTCCATAGAATTTAACTCTCAGATGATATCTGGGTCACTGAATGTCGTAACAATTTAAGATTAAATTTCTCCATTTTGGAATTTTTAATTTCGTCAAGTTTCTAATTGCCAATCTCTGTCAGTGAGAATGTAAAATACAAAATGAAATCGGATTGATCAGAATACAAGCAATCTAACATAGATTTCCACAGTCATCTGTCAGTAATTTAAATATTTATCAAACTCAACTGGAAATTCTCTACAACAACAAACGACATATATATTTTCTAAACAATTGATAAAGTATTCCATAAAATGATAAAGTATTCCATTAAAATGTCGGGAACCTGTGTATTGAACTTGCTATTAAATAAATCAAGAATATCAAAGATTCCCAGAATTATGCAAAAGAGTAAGTAGAGTGGAAGTAGAGAAAGGTTGAGGGTAAATCGCAACATCTGATAATCTCGTACAATTACGAGATGAGATCTTGATTCCTTGTCACGAGCTTCGATATTTTATTTTCGTACAACGCCATGGAAAAAACGAGCGAAGGCCTTTGATCACGATAATAATTCACGTTCTGACACGCAAAGGCTGAATGAAATATCATTGCCACAATGAACTTTGTTATATGCTTCATAATGGCTCTTTCCTTTTTCTTTTCAAACTTTAAACTGTATTCTTGAACATCGGGATTAAACCGCGATGTACGATACAAATAGCCTTTTTTAATTATTAGCATGATTTTTGAAGATCGATGCAGCGCTGCAAATATTTTCATTCTTTGATACGAAAAATATTATTTGAAATTGTTGTTCTCGATGACAATGTTGATTTGAACGAAATGCAGTATAATTTTCTGTATGATTAGAATCTTAGTATAATTTTCTGCGATTAGAATCTGAAAGGTTCATTCAATTCTTCATTCCAATTTGTACTTGTCAGAAATGTAATATTGTATTGATAAGACACATAAAAACAAGTGTAGGAAAATTCTACAAAGACAATCTGTCTGCTATCTTTATAAGGGAAAATAGAAATTTGAAATTTCGGTATGATGCTTCTACTAGACGTTTTCTTTATAATCTTTAACAATTAATTAATTAAATTCCACATTTCTAATTGTAATAGATTATTTCACCCATATTAATTACACAAATTAGACACAACTAGGGAGTTATAGAAATTTTCTAGTTAAACATCTAGGTAAACTAAAGTTGAAGAACGAAAATTTATCTCAACAACGCGGTTTAACGTAAATGTGGTAAAAATATTATTACAGCAATAAACGTAGCATGTTGCGAGGCAAGTGGAAAATACAATTGGAAACGGTACCGGAAGTCTCCAACGACTCTCATCAACGCGCGGAAAATGAGCGACTGCCGCGCACGGTCGGCGTCACTATCGCGAAAACAAATCGCCTGCCATCGGAACAAACTATCCTCCCCTCCTAGCACGGTGCTCCACATTTGCCGATAATCGAAATTCATTAATACGCCATCGATTAATCGACCCACTCGAAAATTACCGGCGGTGATGCACACCGGAAATCAGGCTAGCTCGTTGCCGCTCAAATTGAGCGCATCGTCAACGGCCTCGAAAACTGTCGTCATTCTTTTACCGGCTGTTTCAATTTCGATACACCGCAGAAAATTGTTTTATTTACATTACGAATAACTTTTATGGACGAGGAAGATAAACGCATATTGCAAAATATATCGCGGATATTGATTAATTTTGCGAATTACATTGCAGATGTATCGATTAATTTTCATATTTTATTTCGTATTTAAATACAAAAATGTTTGTATTGTATATATTGAACTTTGAGACGTTTCATTGGCAAAGTGTTTTCAGGAATTTGAATTTTTAACGATGCTTGAATGTTCTTTTAACGTAGCGTGGTATTTCCTTTCTCGACTTGCTGTTAGTTACAATTTTTTGCCAATTAGTTTACATTAGCCAATTCTACTTTTTCAATATGGAGGAGCGATGAGACGTTTCAAGTTTTAATACCGATTTGACGTTAGTTGTCGATATTTCAACCGAGGCTGGTAAACCCACATTTTCCCCAGAAGGCTTTTCACATCGAATTACAAAATAAATAACATCTGACGTCTCTCATTAAAATAAATCATTTTATGAAAATGTAATATCCATTCGCGTTAGTTATCGCGATTCGTGACATTTAATTGATCAGGATTTACTTATTACGTCTCCTACAGTTCATCACTTATATTAAAATACATTTGATATTTCTTATTGAAATGAAACACAGTACTTAAGTACTTCTACTGAAACAAATGTATTACGACTTCGACTACATTTACACGCAATTCAAACCAACCAATACGCATCTAACTTTCCAACGTGAACTCTCCTCTGTACAATAATAATACGTTAAACCGATTGACTCGAGAGTACCTCGTTTGCAGGAATAGGAACGCGAAACAAGCGTGCGCGTGCAGATCTCTACGAGGAAGAAATCTTCTCTACCGGAGAAATCGATTAGGAGGATCGTTTCGAGCGCGCGACACGCGAAATCACGATCGGCTGGCGAATAATGGCCGAACCACGGGTACAAAGAGGACGAAAAACAAGCGTCGAATGAAACAAAAACCAGGAAACGTGGAATCGGCGCCTGGTAATATCGTTCGTCGGCTCCTCTCTCTTTCTCTCTCTCGTTGTCTCGTTAGCTTTCTGCATGGCGATAATGGAAAGTAACCGAGGCGTTCATCGATCAAATCTCTCGCGCGTGTCCAACTTTTTTGCCACTTAACGCGAAACCGTCCGCGATAATGAGACGACTCGCGTTCAATGGCAAAGCTGCGAATTAGCAAAAACGCGTTACAACGTTGACGTACAACGGTTTCGCGTGTACACTACACTGTGCACTGTCTTGCGACGTTTTTTCTTTTTTTTGCTTTCCGAGCGTTTGATAAACAATTTGCGCCGGTGTACGGGGACGATTTAATTTTGCACGACGTACAGCCACTCAGGAGTTTCATACGCACGACGAGGGATTTTATCGACATTGATTGAAACTCTCATTAACTGCGTGAAAAGAGGAATTCGCGCAAGAAGGGAAGACTTCTCATATAAAAATTATCGACAGACGTAATAGTCATAGATCTATCAATCTTGTATTTTAATATCGAATCGCGTTTCGCTTTCGAAATATTGTATCACTGTTTTTCTTTCTCGAACGTATTTTCACGTCATTTATGAAAGAAATTAAGCAAACGATATAACGTAATCTTTCCTGTTTGCAAGAATTCAGACTAAGGGAATTTTAGTTCATGACTAAATTCACCATCGTCTTGAAAATTGAGGTCTCCCCTTTGCAACGTTAATAACAATTCACAATGTCGATAATTTCTCACGTGTGCACGATTATTTATTTGGAGTGACTGTATCATGGGGTTAGACGTCGAAATGAGCAACTTTTAATTCCTGATACATCTAGAAGATTCAGACACAGTGTATTTTTCGAGATTTGAATTTTTATTACTTTGACGCGTTATTTTAAGCGAGTGAAAATTATATTAATTGACAAAGGTGTAAAAGTGGTGAAAATGAGCAGTTTGTAATTCTTTTTATCGAAATTTGGTAGATTTGCATTTGGTATTTAGGGGAAACAAATTTTATTGGACTTCGAGAACTATTTAGAAAATTCTTGATTCAATTTCGAAGTTGTTTCTTGATACATTAGGGAATATCATACTGTCACTTTGTTTGAATTTAAAATTCTCGTACGTATACAGGGTAAACCATCTTAAATCAACTCTATAAAAATTATAATGTAACCACACCAGTTTATCATGCTATTGCTGATACCGTTTCTTTCTTAAAATGATTCATCGATAATTCTTTTTCGTTATTTTCGAATCAAGCTTTCGTCAAACTTTTTTAATCAATCAATCTAATTAAATCATTTTAGTCAATCGTCGCGTTATATATTTTCAAGTGAACAACCAGAAATTTACAATCAACAGAACAAGATTGAATCAAATAAAAATTCATTGTGTGCATGCTGTCTGATAAAAAATATTTCCTCCAGAAGTCTCTCTCTCTCTCTCTCTCTCTGTTAAAAATCTTTCGTCCCACGAAGCCACCAATGGTAACCAACCACCTCTCCAAATTCACAATCTGCCCAAACGATCTCTCCAATTTCCATAAAAACCGTCTAATCTTCCATCGCGAAATGACACAGCATGAAAATGGTCACTAAAAACACCGATGCATCCACGATGGTGGCACCGAACGATCTTCTAACGCGACGTTGAAAAAACACTCTCGCCCTACAGGCGCCATAAATAGTTGTTGAACGTGGGTGCAGGGTCGCGGCCAGTGACACGTTTACGACATCATTCGTCGGACGCGGGACTATCAAAAGCGGGGACTGGATTTATACCGGGTCCGTGGTCGGTAAACCGTTCCATCGAATCGTTCTTAGATACACGGAGACGTTGTACTGTCGAATAAGAAACGCGACGAGTAGGAGAGAGCGGCGAGGAAGAGAGAAATCAGAAGACGCGCGATAAACGCACGTAACCACAATTCAAACCGTGTTTGATTTCACGATTTGTCGTTCTGTTTCCCCTGGCTGGCGTACGGGAGAAATAGAAAGAAAAAAAAAGAGCTGATAGATCACGATCCATAAACGCTTCACGAATCGTTCGATCTCTTTGTTCGAACCGAGATGAGACACCGTGGCATTTTTTCAAACACGTGCGTTGATGAGGGATGAAAATACGTTGCTAGCCGCATATTGGGGGACATTGTCAAGGGTGAGTTTGAAGTTTGGTGGAATTTGGAAGGAAGCGGCTGGGGAATTGGGAGAAGAGAGAAGTTTCAGAGAAGAATAGGTAGAACTGGTGGGATAGTGGAAACGTTTCGAAACTGATTTGCGATACGATGATTTCCGAGTGATCTTGAGATCTTGGTCAAGGTCTACGGAATGAAAATGGAAATGAAAATAAGTAGTAAATTTTTTTTCTGAAGGACTGATTTATGAATGATCTCAGTGAAAATCCATTGATAAAAATTCCTAATAGAAACAAATAGCCTTTGGAAAGTAAATTAGTGTAATTAATGATTAATGAGGAATAATCAATAATGTGTTGAACAGATTAGTATTGAAATTTTGGCGAGTCAATTTTATGGAATAAATAATAAGAATTAACAATTTTTCATTCAGAGATTGAGTCATGAGCGATTGCAAAATTGACAGAGATAACGGACTCTTTTAAAAATGACAATTTTGAAGATAATCCTAGTAGGAACATAATTTTAATGTACGAATAGAGGAAGGAATAATTGACAGTAGATGTTTCATTCCATTTTTGAGATGTAAATACATATATATATTGAACAAAAGATTGAAAATTGAAAATAAATCAACACAGATGGACTATCAATCACGATACACGAAGATGTGCGACACCGAACAACCAAAACATTTCTTAAACGTCCAATAAAAAGATACAATCGCGCGAAATGAATCACAAAATCGACAGACAGGTTGAACCTCAAAATTGTTCCACAATCGCGAATAGAAGAATATCCTTCTTCCGTACGATCCACGTACGAAAAACAATTCGAGTCGCCGAAATCACGGACAAAAGAGCATCTGGAAAATATTACAGATCGTCGGGATTTGGATGTAACGTTCGAAGGTCTAATAATACTTGCTAAACAGCGCATTCGGCGTGGATCGTTGAAAGGAAGGGAAAGATCGATCCACTTTACAATTCGAACGTTATTCAAATACCATTGTCCCAAACTGGGGAATCATTGTGTTCATGAATGTCCCGAAGAGGAGGGAGGGGGAGAACGTTCTCCCTTCTTGCGGTTGCCAGAATTTGTCTATCGCCCGTTGGAAAGTAGAATGCACAGAAAATACCGCGTTATTATACGATAAAGGTGGAACTTTTGCATGAAGATGGGATATCCTTTCCAAACGCAGAACCACGGCAACATTTTCTTGAAAGTTTATGGACCACGGTGAGAACTTTCCCCCTTGTTCTTCGCGCATATATACATATATGTATATACACACTCGAGAAACCGGGGCACGTATTGCAAAATACATTGTAAAATGTAAATGCGAGTAATTTCTCTGTCCTTCGGTTGACGTTGTTTCTACAAAAGTTTGTTGCGTTTCCCGTACTACGTACAGAGTGGGATAAAAGCTTGTCGGAAACGTTTCAGTATTTTTTTTTTTTTTTTTTTGCGTTTTTACTTCAGTGTTTCAATTTTTTTGGGGGGGGGAAATTTTTTAATTTGAATTTCAATCGAATGGATATTTATTTTCCAAATATCATAAAGAGTAGTCTGCTTTGGATGCGTTTCCATAATATGAATTTGTAATATAAATTTATAACACATTTGACAGTAGAAATCATCTTGTTGATTGACTCGAAAATTGAAAATCTCTATTTCAGACACTGAAATTCGTCAATTTGCAACAGATTTCAATTTGAAAAAGAAATACAAAGACGAGAACACTGCTCAATATATTAACTTATATATATTAACTTGGATATTTTTCGGATTTTCGTTAGTTCGAAGTGAATAAAAAGTACATACGACGCGAGAAGAAATTCGCGTAAAAATCGCCAATTTAGCGATTAGCTGTCGCTAAAGATTCGCAAAAAAAAAAAAAAAAACCCCACCCGCTTTTAAACAGCTACAGAAATACAAAGCACCGCTCACTATTAACTAATTATTCACTTAAAATTTATCGGATTTTCATTAGGTTCAAGTGAAACTAAAAAAATTACCTACGATCCCCGCGCGAGAAGAAACTCGCGTAAAAATCGGTCGCTATCACTACGTGTAAGATTCGCAAAAATATCGACCGGTTTTTAGACGGCTCAGAGTCATTTCTCATTTCTCGCTTCTCAACCGATAGCGTATCCCGATAATTTATTAACCAACTTGGCGTTTCTTTCCTCGATGCCCGGACCAAGTAACTTTTTTCTCCTAGCGTTTCTCGGGCGAAGGAGGGGGTGAAAGGTCGAAGGAAACGGCGAACGAAGGGGGACGAGGCGAACTTCTTTCCGCCTCGGAGAATAGTTCTATACTTGTCCTCATCGATCACCCGTAGGCCTGGCTGCGGATTAATATGAAGCAATTCCATCTGCGAGTGACAGTCTGAGAACGGGTCGGGGAACACCTCCGGCCTGATAGCCATGGAAATCATCCTTTTCTTCGCAACATTCGGAGCGTTATTGCAGAACCGTCGACCCTCGTTTCGATGCTCGTGAAATATGTCAGTTACAACGTGCTCTGCCGGATCGAATCCGGCTCCGCGAAATGCAAATAACGAATCCGAGGAGTTCGGTCGCGCGCCACGCAACTCGGCTCAGACGTTTTCCACCTGATCGTGGAACTCAGCCGGATCGAGAAATAAATATTCTGTACGTGGACGTTGTGGGAGAGAAAAAAAAAAAAAACAAACGAGAGTCAACCAAATGGTTTGAAAATATGAAATTTGTTAATATTTGAGCGATTAAGGGAAACTGCGTATATGTACGACAAAGAGATATTAGTTTCTCTCTGCACGCTGAAGAAAGTTCAAATGTGTTCGAGCAGAATTTTAGACTGTTAAATGCTAAATTGCTTGTCAGAAAATCTCTACAAACTAATTATTTTTAAATCTAAATTCCTTTGATTAATAACAGAGTTTACGATGCTCGCCATTACTCGTAGAATTTTTGATTTTACTACTTTAGGTAGAACAGAGATACAAGACTTCCGCGAGACTTTTGTACAGCATCGTGATTTCTTCAGCGCCAATAAAATAAAAAAAACAATCAATTTTAAGGGAACGTCGATGCCTCGGAGAATCTCATCGGGCGTGCACGTTATTCGCGCACGAAACGATGTTAGCGTTCACTTTGCTGGCCACCTAAATATAACGAGCGAAAATAGACGCAGTGTGCAGGCGGCCGTTAAAAGGTTAAAGTGCAGCGTGTGTAGAAAAGTGGCGAAGAAAGAAGTTTCTGGCATCGATAAACCACACGGTTGGCAAGGGGCTGCACGTGGCTGCACTTTGCGTGATAATCTTGTTTCGGCTGCGGGGCGTTCCGACGCCGCGACCCTTTACCCCGGAAGCGCCCCTCAGCACCGTCATTTATAACAAACTTTAATTATTTTTTTACAAAAAAATCTAAGGGACGTCCACGTCCACTGAAATTCTTCGTTTGAGCTGAGAGCGGGAGATACATCGAGAATCGTTCGGTTCTGTCGAATTTCGAAGCGTTTTGCCTCGCGCGGATCGATTTCGTGCAACGTCGGTTGCTGAGAAAGGGGAAGAAGTATCGTGAGAACGAAATGAATCACTCACTGCTTGATATTTTCATAAATCACCTGACTATTGCAGAGTAGACATCCTACTGTCCTAATTTTTCTTACAGTTAGTTATGATACCGACAAATTGATGATACGTACAATATATCATACGAGGTTGGAAAATAACTGAAATGCATCATTAACATGTTTGAGAGTAAATGAGGGTGCAATACTACGAACTTTGGAATATATTTCTATAATATATATAAAGTATAATATAAATATAATATAAATAAAATATATTTTTATACAATTTTTAAAAGAAACTAATTTTATATAATATACCACTTTTCCACGAGAAATCTTGTTGATACACTAGCTCGACAGACATAAATTCAACTTACACAAAAATAACAAAAGATTGATGAAAAATGAAACGAATTCGTCGTACTGGGTGTCAAGATCTACGCCTAGATCTGGAAGTTAATGCTCGCGAAAAGTCCGGCGTAGCGTTTACGTTTGCAACGGTCGGGTGGAAAGTTTCGCGGCGTTATCTCGTCGGTCCTTATTTGCACAGGGACATCGAACAGCACGGGCGTGTCGGCGTGTCCCGTCCATTTAAAGCGGTCCGCGTTTTGGTTAAACTTTAATTAATAATTCGAGCACGTGTCTACCTCGCGTTCTTACGAGCGGTCTCGCGCCCTCGCTCGCAAAGCGCGAGCCACGGATACGTAGCTGGTTGCTGCAATTTCCATTCTACGCGACACCTAAAACATGCAAATTAGATTAAACGCGCTCAGACGGAGCAGGTTGCATTTATGCCGCGAATGGAAATGCGCTAAGGATTTGATTCCGAATGCATTTCCAACTAACGGATTAGAATGCATATCTTGACAACGCTGCGCCGTGATTACAACACCCTGTAAGTCGACCTCGACTAGGTACGCGAGAAAGTACCAACGAATACGTTGGCGAATGTCACGATGCAACCAGTGTATGTTGTTTCAAGTTTGAACATTTATATATTATTCATTGTATATATATATATATATATATATATATTATTCAAACATGATGAGAAAAATGTTACGCCGCTGTGTATTTGATAATGCGCGTCGATTTTGAAATGACAGGATACCAAGAAATCCCTCTCGACGAGTTCTTTCGTGGCTTCAATATTACAAAAGAATTCGAAGATGTACACTGATTGGAGAGATGCTTCTACTTTGCGAAGGGGAAATGTTAAGCTAATCGCTGAAATTTTTTTTGCGTTCTAATATTAAAAATTAGAATCCAGTAATGATTTCAGAAGTTGAAGTGATGATTTCAATTTGTAAAGGAAAAACATCAAGCTGATCTTTGGAACTTTTTCTTCGTTCTAATATTAAAAAATAGAAGATGTACATTGAAGTGATGTTTCTACTTCGTGAAAGAAGAATACGAATCTGACCTTTGGAGTTTTTTCTTCGTTCTGGTATTAAAAAATAGAATCTGATAATGTACATTGATCGACGTGACTTCGCGAAGGGGGAAACATTAAGCCAGTCTTTGGAATTATTTCTTCGTTCCAATATTGAAATAATAAAATTTAACAATACACACATTGATCACAGTGCGATGAAAATACAGCATTTGAGCAAATCCTTGAAAACCTTTTCGTCCTTTCGATATTAAACAAAATATTGGAAAATTTACGTTCGCTGAATTGTTGTTCCCACTTTGCCACGTGAAAATAATCAATCAAATCCTCGAATCCACTGTTTTCACTTTGTCATCCGCATTTCTCCCACCTGACGATTCTCATCGGCGTTTTAAAATATGCAGAAAAGTATCGTAGATGTTGAAAAGACGCGGGAAGAGATACGGGGAATATTGTTTCACGGTGGGTGATCAAGGTGGTGGTGTTTAACATAATAAACATCCGGCAGTCGCGCTTCCAAGCTCGCGCAAGCAGAAGTGACGTGAAGCGAGTCTTCTCGCGGAGGATATGCAAATGAAATCCAAGCCTTCCGCGATGCACTCAGCCGCCGTTTCAATGCCGCAGTCGATGCAAATGGACGTTTGTTAGATGGAAGAAACGATTTCTTCATGTTTACACAAGTGCGCGGCGCGAAACACTTCAAACATGTTTGCGCTGTTGGATTAAAGCTCTCTCGTCTTTTATTCAGTCGCGTTGCCTACGCTGACACTAATAAAGACGCTGCCTTTCAAGACTGCGAGGTATATTTTACCGAGTACAGTGCGAGAATGTTTTTATTTTTACGATTTTCTCCAGCTGGATGCCCGTGGTATGGTTTCCAGTAGTACAGGTCAACCACTTCGGTCCATTTGGAAATTATTCGTTATTCACGTGTTTTTAGTCTGGTTTGCTATTATTTTCGTGATATTTTTCAATGCATTCTGACCGACAGAACGTTTCTGGAATGGAAATATTAAAGTTGCAGAGGGATGAGGAATATTTTTAGTAGTACAGGTCAACCATTTCGATTCATTGGGACTTGTACATTGTTAACGCGTAGTTTATTCGATAAATTTATTTCCGTCTATTTCGAACGACAGAACGTTTTTGCAATAGAAGTATTAAAACTGCGGAGGAATATTTCCAGTAGTATAAGTCAATGATTACCGACTCGGCGAAGTCTGAAATTTCTGTGCGAAACTTGAGCTCTTCGAAATCCAATTATACAATGGATCAATCAAACTTTCCACGATAAACATTGAAATCTAGAAAACCGTCTAACTTGCACGTATATCGACAAACTCGAGTCCAGTTGTAAGGAATAACAATTAAAAAAAAAGATATTCGAATCAACGACAATCAGTTCAGACCTCCGTTCCAAGAAATAATTGAAGAAACCAAGTGTCGGTAAATCGGGGAATTTCCGACGTGAATTCTATCTGCTATATAATTCGTCCGATAACTCAGTGAAATTACAGACTTCGCAAGTTATCGTTCAAACACAAGCATCCGTCGAACGCGAATCAGACATCCATCGCATATCAGTGTATCTTGAACGTCGTGGAAACCGCTTCGTTCGCATCTCCGGTCTGATCCGTAACGTCTGGAACATGCAAATTAGATCCGAAACTCGTCGGCGCGCGTTCAGTCGCAGCCACGTCTGCAACGGACGCATCCGGCCGACAAATGCCGCGGAGAAAATGATTTATTTCACGTTCGTGCAGGCCCTATTTATCGTGACGCGTGACTCTTGATGAATTTACGACCGCCGGTTACTAGCGATTAGCTTCCTAGGGACAAACTTCCCTTCCCCGGATTTATTAACAAGACGAGCGTAACGAATATTTCCCACGTTTGTCGTCAAATTTGTATTTTTGCGCGTTTACGTCTCTCAGGTGCGTAATTCTTTTTTATCTCGAAGTTGTTAACCTTCTAAGGACGAGGTATTTAAATTCCCCCTTCGCTAGTTTAAATCGCCAGGCGAAGTTTAATTTTACATGTTTTCATATAAATTATTGTTGTTCCTATGTTTTCAAAGTTGATCAAATCAAATAAAGACTCAAGCTACTGAAAACAAGAAAAGAGAGACCGTCGATATAGCAGAAATTCGGCTTTCTCAGGTGTTATATAGATGTTGATATATCGGACGTTAGTACTTAGAAGGATATCTTGGGAATAAGTTGTAGGCTTTTTCAATTTTACTGGGATGCTCATCAATACTGGCATTTTGTGGTAGTTTCGTGGCTTGTTGAATTTAATTACTGATACGTTTAACTGACTTGATTATTAACCGCGTAGAGTATCACGCTTTTAAATAGAGACGCGATATTTTTATAAATTTTAGAAAAAAAAAATATCGGACTATGAATGCTCTGGCGAAACTTGACAAGTTTTGCTTCGTTGTCATATTCCTAATTTAGACGGTTTTAAATTTACGTTAGCCTGTTAAATTCATTTGTTACATACTTCACGATGAATGATGTTCGTAACAATGGAACGTACTAATTAAAAATTACTAATTATACTGAAAGTTGCTAATCAACTGTTCAAGAAACATACTAGCGGAAATTTTTAGACTCCAAGGGACGACTGAACAGGGGAAAGAAATTCATGGGGATGAGGAGAGGGGGATTTTCATAGCCCAGAATTAGTCTCTTTCAGTGGGGAAGTTGGTTGTGGTGCTTTCGTTGAAAAATATATGTAATTAAGTTGAAATACTTATAAGCTCTTAAGGTGATTATTCTCCCACCAGTTTAACGCGATCCTTTCAGAGTAGGGGGTCTTAAAGATTAATGCCGGCAGGTGTCTCGCCAGGTAAGGTGCTCTAGGATCCAATTACACGATCCTACGGGATGCACTGTGTAACTTAAACAACGAAGCGTGGGGATAGCCACGGTTCTGACCTCATACCCCCTTCTTACACTGTTCCATGGAAACTGGATTTAAGTTAAAATATCGCCGAGTTCGCTTGGTGAACCTAAACGACGTTGCTTCACTGGCAAGTTTTCGCGAAGTAATTGGCCACGCTACGTTCTGTTCCGCGCTAAAATTGGCTCCAATTTGATATCACAAAGGTGATATAACAATGTACAAGATATGTTCTTCTCAGAATTATCATGGAACTGTTTTTCTATTTCGAACCTTTTTCAAAGATTTCAAACCAATTTCCTCTGATGAATACTTACTTTTTGTAAAAGTAACTTTGTAAAAACTGTTTTTAACAATTCTTTACGTACGAGAGAAGGAATTTCATCCAAATCTTCGAATACTGTATTTTATATTGATCTACGAAGAAGACGAAACGTCCAAAAATTGTCACATTGCAAATCTATTTTTATTTCCGAATAAATCCTAAAAGTGGGTAAAGTGTTCCATGAGGAAAGGGAGTCGTATTTTGTTCTGTTAAATTTATTTCTGAGCCTAAACATTCGAGAATATCGAAAATATCTCTAAAAGCTTGGCCATTTCGGAAGAAGATGAAACAAATACTATATTTTAAATTTACTAAGTTTATTCTGAAATCTACTCTGAGTATTTCTAGAAATATCCCAAGTATGTTTATAGATTCTAAATCAACCTCCATCTCAATTATCTATCTAGATTCACTCTAAATATCTCTGAAAATCCCGAATCACTTTCTATCCCAATTAACTTTTCAGAAATTTCTAGAAATCTGCTAAATTTATTTCCAAATTGATCCTAAGTCTGCTAAATTTACTTCCAAATTGATCTTAAATACATCTAAAAATAACAAACCCATTATCTACCTGGAAATCTACAGAAATCCACTCTGAATCTCTAAAAATTCCAAATCACTTTTTATAAATTAACTTTATATGAATCTCTAGAAATCTACTAGATTTATTTCCAAATTCACTGTAAATGCCTCTAAAAATACTAAATCAATTATACATCTGGAAATCTCTAGAAATCTACTCCGAATATCAACAAATTCCAAATCACCTTTTATGCCAATTAAGTTTCCAAAAATCTGCTAAATTTACTTCCAAATTGATCTTAAATACCTCCAAAAATAACAAACCCAATATCTACTTGGAAATCTATAAAAATCTACTCTGAATATTTAAAAATTCCAAACACACTTTTGACCTCAATTAACTTTGTAGAAATCTCTAGAAATCTGTTAAATTTACACCCAAATACAATCTAAATGCCTCCATGAATACTAAACCAATTATACATCTGGAAATCTCTTTCTGGAAATTTACTTTCAAATTGATTATAAATACCTCTGTCAAATATTAAATCAAATATCTATCTGGGAGTATCTAAAAATCTGTTAAATCTACATCGAATGTCGACAAATCTCGTACCACCACCTCGGTGTCCCAATTTCTCGTATCTCGAAAAGGAAAGAATTCGTCTTGAATCGCGGTGTATCTGAAGCATTTCACGGGAAAGACGAGTCAACGAGAGAGGCTGTTTGATGGAGAATGCCTCGAGTCGAAACTTTCGTGGCACGGTGTCCGTTTTCGTCGGCGGTGCGGCAAAGGAAGACGAGAGCGGAGAAACGGCGTTAACTAAAACACAACGAGGGGCAACGTAATTGCAAACGGACGCGGCCTGGTCGGCGGTTTTCGTTTCCGGGCGGCGGCGGTGGCCGCGGCCACGGGAAAATCGAGCCCTGCCCCAACCAACTTCGCGGCTCGCTTTCAAAGCGAAGCCAACGACGAGAAAATCCGGGCGCCGGCGAAACGGCCGGACAGAGACAGAAACGAACGGTAGGGCCGATAATTGGCGAGCCGCAACAGTCGCACCGATTGCAACAGCAATAACCCAGATTGGCGAATCGTTCTGACGAGCTAGCCCACATGCGCCAGGAGCATGATTCAGGAGAGCGAACGCTCGATATTTTCGGCAAGTGGCGCGGTGACCGATTCGTCCAGGAAGATCTACGTGCATCACGGTCCAGCTGACGGATTTTCGAATTTCGTTGCGCCATGTTCTTTTGTATTTTCTGTGGTAATTCGAATTGCCACAATTGTGCGTTAGTGTACAGAGAACACTTTGATTCTGCAGAATTGTCCGAGAGTAATATGTACGTATTATGTAAAGATATTTATTGCGAATTATTTTTTTGAATGAGATTGCATTAGAAAGAAAATAATCAGTTTTTCTTAGTAAATAGATATTCTGTTCTTAACATTGTTTTTAGTTTCCAATTCGGTATAAGCTTTAATTAATTAAATTTTGGAAAATTGTATTATCTAATTCTATTATTAGTATTGTCTAGATGTTTTTAGAAAGAAAAATAGATAAAGGAGCTCTCTCTCTTTCGTCCAAAAAGTAGAGGGTGCGCCAAATTTTTGGACAAAAGTGTGCACACTGCAAAACTATAAAAATTAAATTATTTTGTGTCTAACTAATG
Organism: Frieseomelitta varia; assembly: GCF_011392965.1. Lineage (NCBI taxonomy): Eukaryota > Metazoa > Arthropoda > Insecta > Hymenoptera > Apidae > Frieseomelitta > Frieseomelitta varia. The sequence continues at coordinate 28,405 of NW_025110302.1, read as the reverse complement.
AAATAAAACAGCATTATTCTTTACCCTGAATAATTGAATGAACGTTGAAAGTATTCGACAACGCTCATGGACAAAAAAGAAAAGTGCAAAAAATTTAAATATCGAATCAAGGGGCGTCTAAATTCCCCCTGCTCAACTTCCCCAGTGTATTGCCAATCAAGTACACCATAAATTGAGTGTTATTGTAATATTACTGTGCTTTCACCACACAGTCTATAAAGACTGTTAGCAGTCGATATCGGGGGGGTTGGACACCCTTGTTGGTTTTCCCCGTACAGCTCTATCGCCAGTGTCAAAACATTAAACCACGTGGCATCCCCTCATGGACGGGAGAATTTCCGCCAAATACCACGGATCCATTCTCCCAAAGCAAATCCTAAATCAACCCTCCCACCTATAATCGACGGATCAAGTCATTCAAAAGATCGACTCCGGAGGGTAGAAACGTTTACGAGGCGTTCCGTGTGAGCGATTATCGCGGTTAATCCCAGTTCATGGTGTTGCCAGCCAGCATTCTCCGACCCTCTTCAAAGTATTTCAACCCCTTTGTCAAGGCTTCGTCGCAGCCACATCCCCAACCGGAAACCATACGCTCGTACACTGTATACAAGGGTGATATTCGAAGAAAGCCAATAACTGGAAGACAAGTTGCCAGGCAATTATTTCAAATAGAAATTCAGAGAGTGTTTCAGAGATTGAGGGTGTTTCGCGAACGTTGTAACGTTATACAAATGAATTGATTTTTTCCAACATTGTAATTGTTAATGTAGGATGCAACGAGATTGATTGAAAGATGCAAAAAATGCAAGAAACACATAAAATTAATCTGACTTGGGCTTCTGCCTCTTTACTCAATCTTGGAATTTTTAACTTGATTTAGTTTCCGTCACTTTTACATTTTTCTTACGGTGGATGTAACAGACAGAGAATGAGAAAAATAGATATCCAATGTTTTAGAAATCTGTTATTTACGTGTAATCTAACGATACTGTTATACCCGAAGAATCTGAATAGAATTTTGTTTCTTCTATTAAATCTCGCCAAATTATACTAAAGACAGGCATTCGTCCCTTAATCAATCAGCTCAGACAATTGAACAAAGACAACTTAACCACTTCCTCGATTTTCCTGCAACTATTGCAATCAATTATCAAACAATCCGCAAAGAAGAGAGGCAGCATTCTTTCCTGTCAAGTAGCAAACAAAAGACTCAACCTTGGCCCCTTTCGTGCCACAGCGAAGTACCACGGTGAATTTAAGCGTTCCGTTATTGAATCGAGCTCGATACAGCCATTGTTCCAGCCGCGCGACAATGCACGAGGAAAAGGAATCGAGTAAGGAATTAATGATCGACGGTCGGTTTAAGCGTCGCTCGAGGGGGTGGGCCTCTGTGCAAAGGTCATAGGTCGCTGGTGCTATTCGTCGCTTCAATTACGCAACACATTCACTCAACTGAGCAAGAGAGGCAATAATTAATCCTTTTAAGCCACTACGACGATCACGATCTCGTTTCTTAAGATAGGTACACGTGAATTCAAACATTGCAAAAGTTTTTTCACTAAAATCACTAGCTTATGAACTTTCCAAACTTGCTCTACGATTCGTTTTTTTTTTTAACGTTTTATCGAACTTTGAATGTTAATGTTAAACGACAACGACTTCAACATTCCGCCGTCCAATCCCAATGTTCAAAGTTTGATAAGAAAAAAAAAAAAAGTTGTATTCTAAGCGTATTCTAAGTGTATTATTCCAATGTCTGTAGAAATGTTTCAGCTTTTACAATTTCCAAGAATGGGAGGCATTTTCATTTATCAGTAATGGAAAAACATCGTTCAAAAAAAATGAAGTTTTGTGCTTGAAAATGAGATCAAGTGGATTGATACATTTTCTTTTGCCAAGTTACACTAGTTCGAAACATCAAACAATTTTTCATCGTTATTGGCTCGGTTATGCTCCACGTTGTAAAATATCCTAGGAACCGGAATCGGCAAAATACTCGTTCGCAAACAGTTGAAAATATAGAAGTATCTGTTTGTTTACACTGACAAATCAATAACGCCGATACCGCGGATTTTCCATCGTATAAATTTTAATGCAATCGTGCGTCGAAGGATGGTCGATGGATCAGGTAAAAAGCTGAAAACGACGCTCCACTTTTCTATTAAAAGTATCAAGCGGTGTCGTGGCTGCTCGTGAACTTTACGAGTGGCAGTAGAGGTGATTTTCGAGTAAAAATAGCGACACCGAACGCAGAGGGGTTGAAGAGTGAAACGAGGCAGGGATCGATAAATTGATTGATGAGCTCGTTGCGTTATTTACGCCGGTGTTTATCGATCTTTTATCTGAAAACGGTGGTCAACGTTATAACCTCGTCGGGGGATGACGCTTTCTGTGATGCTTTAGATGGACGATCGCGATTGTGCAATGAATTCTTTTACTCTGGATGCTTTGCAAAAGGAACGTTGCAATTTAAGATGTTATTGATACAAATGTAACGCGCGTTATGCCTTCTTTGCAAAATTTCTAAAACTAAACTTCCATCATCTTCATTAATCTCTATAGAATCAATCGATCGTGTTGTTAAGTGGAATTTTGTCGAACAATCGATTAACGTTCGACAGTTACTAATGGTCAATAATACCTGTAACGTAGAAATTTTATAGTGAATTGAACGAAAGTGATGCATAAATGATGACCTTCGTATATCGATACTTTCAAGAGACAAGGTATTCTTTAAAGAATATTTCCAATCAACGGATAAATATTCATTTCCTACGAATAGAATCTAAGTCACTAAAGCTCTCTGACTCAAATTTCCGAGCCTCGTTAATCTCATCATCCAACAAACTCGTTCAACATGTTTCATCCATGAAATTGCCTTTCTCTTCAGTATCTTACTACTCTAATCGCGAGTCTAGCCGACTAGAGACAATAATTTCGGGAGTTTCTTCAAATTCCGTATCTTCTCCGTCGATCTGCGTGGAAAAGAAAAAGAGACGTCAAATTCCGCCAAGAAGAGAGACGACCTAAACGCGTGGAAACACGCGGACTAACGCTTTGGAAACTAGCGCCGGCTCTTCATATACCGACCCCCACCCCTTGCAAAGGGGTGGTGGGGCGCGGCGATGACGTCAGCCGGCGATGACGTCACTGCGCGGTTACCTAGCAACGGAGGCGCAAATCCCAGCACGAACACGGATGAAAAGTGGTTCTGCACGCTATGCGTGCGGCGATACGGGGGAGGACGGGGTGCGAAGAGATGCATGCCCGGGCCGTTCCAGCTAAACTACCCCTACTTTCTGTGGAACTCGAGCGTGCGCGCACGTTCATCCTCTTTGTCGTTCTTAACCTGATTCCGCGGTGTTCTCTCGCTCGCGCTACCGGCGGCCCAGTTTACCGAGTCGCATCTCTGTCACCCTAATCCGTTGCTTGCTCCCCGACTCGCTCTCTCGCCTCTCGCCGTTGCGAGGAAACTCCCGGGATCAGGTGGTGACGTCACCACCGCCGGGCAGGAACGAGGGATGGTCATGGTCCTGTTTCGAGAGCGCTCCGTCGAGAATGTTCGCCCTCGTACCGAGGCCCGGCCGCTTTCAACGTTTTCCAGACTGTTGAACGGCCGGAGTTGAAGATCATTTCCGAGCTGGACGAAATCTCGATAATTTCGTCGAAAATTTCGAGAGGGAAAATTCTTCTTCGGAAGAGTAGGTTTCGCGTTTCGAGATCCAAAGCCGAGAGACTTTGTTTGTTAACGTTCTCGTAATTTGTTTTACGACAAAGAGGCAGTAAAAACGCCCTCGCGTTTGTGACAAGAGAACTGTTACGTATTTGGAATTATGTAGTAAAGTTGTGCTTTCAGACGCTGATGGATCTTATCCGTTGTGCAATTTTTCTCTCGCAGTTCCTACAGATTAATCAGTTCCCATTGGGGAATACATATCGGTTTCATAACAACAGATTGTTAAACTCTGCCTCGTCCCTTTCATCATCTCAGATGCGAGCCACAGAATTGAAATGAAAAATTGTATTCAGACGTCTGTAAGAGTCTCGCGACTTCCGCGAGGTTCGTTCGATCTGTACTTGACCGGTCCTCTCCCTTGAAACGTGGATGCTGCGCGCTCTCGCATCGTTGGCAATGGAAACGATGACGTTGGAACAATAGGGACCTCCAGACGATTGTCTGCGCGTTGCATCGCAATTGCAACGAGGTTACGACTTGCTTTGCATCAACGAACGTACAAATATGAACACGCGATACGTGAGTTTCAATTGTTCCATTGACATTTTATCTTTAATCGCAGTGCGCCACGACCCATAACATAATTGAGAAACAGATAAAATAAACCACTCGTTAAAACCTGGTGGGGAATTTCTTCTAGCTTTCATTCGAAATTCTTTTCGTCGTTGTAACAGAGATGTTGTTAAACGGAATCTCTGAAGACGAGTCAACACGATGATGGGACCACCAAGAAGGAATTACGGGTGTAATTGTCGGCCTAATTCATGAGGCTCGTCAACACGCATGTTTGCCGCGCCTTTGTGCCTTGATGCTCGTACCGATCCTGGCTGATCCTCGACGAGCATGTACGCAGCTTCCTGAAATCGTGAAAATGATCGCTGCTGATGCTGCCATTAAGTTTATTTATTCATCCATCAGTGCTATTCGCCTCCCTTTGCTGATTTAAAATTACTTCCTCTCGTCGAATAATTAGATTCGTACCTTGCTCTTGCCAGTCGAATGACAAATTTCTTCAAAGTTTCAATTAAATACAGGTAACTTGATTATTTTCGATACACGAAATCTGCAAGAATGACGAAGATGTTAAAGAAGCGGCGAGTAGAATGCGCAGGGATGAAAGTCAAATTAGAACACACAATGGTGGCTATCAAAATTGATCGATAGCTGGCTCCGGTTCAAGAATACGATGCACAATTCAGGAAATCATTGCGAGACATTTTCTGAGTCACTTTGGCCATCTTGTAAATTTCTTCGGAACTTTTCGAAGGAAAAGGAGCATCGACGCAATAACCAATATCTCGAGCGCGGTAAATTCTCGCCGGAACGATGCCGGTGAATATATTACAGTCAGATGTTTCATCCGCCGACTCGATACGAGGTCGATTCTTGAAAATTAAAAATTCCATAACTTTCCCCTACGACGCTGGAACACGAACATCCTCTTCCTTTTCGTATCTACTTATAAATAGTTATTCATAGTGGCCGCTACCTTAAACAATATCTTTTAAATAAGTCCGGAAAATTCGAAGATGTGTTGAAGAATTTATTATTATTATTATTATTTCTGATGATTCGGATAATTTAAATTAGCGATTAGTGTTCTTATTTCACGTGTGATTAATTTACTTGTTCCTGATAGTTTTTTCAATACTGTTTACTTGACACTTTTTCAAACGTGAAAATTTATGTGATTGATTTACTCATTCCTGATTATGTTATACGATTTTTTAATATCGTTTACTTAACACTTTTCGAACGTGACAATTTAAAGATACATTCAAAGAATCTTTCATTATCATCTTCACGTTGCTCACTCAGAATTATTCATTACCTACACACGTGATTGATTTATCATTATTCCTGTTTATATTATATAATTTTTTAATATTGTTCGCTTGACACCTGTCAAACGTGAGAATTTAAAGATTCATCAAAGAACCTTCCATCATTGTCTCCATTCAACTTGTTCATTTAAAATTATTCATTACATTCTCACGTTCTCAATATTATTTCACATACGTGTGATTGGCACACGTTCACTCGACACATTTCAATATAATAGACACGGCGACGTAATTCTTCACGATCGATTAATTCGTCGTTACATTGCATTACATCATCAATAATGTCGAAGACTGTCCCAGAATTCAGCAGTCAAGCATCGACTGACGATTTAACATTCCGTCCGCATTAATGTACAACGATGTGCGTCACGTATGATCGTATGCACAATATTACTTTGCGTGTAATTTATTCCAATTTACGCGCGTTGATGCATGCGAGTTTTTCCTCGAGTGTCGTCGATAACGTGTCTCCCGGAAACTCGGGGAACCGGAAATAAATTCGATCGATTTGTATCCGTTGCGCTGCCTGTTCGACTGTGCAAGCCACAGACGGAAGGTGCTAGGCGGCTTAGACGGCATTAGAAATAGATGTTCCGTTTGCATCTCAGGCACCGAGAGCGCGAGGTAATTTAGTTAGTGCAACATCTCATGAATGTAAGAGATATTGCTGGATATACGTACGCGTTGGAATGCTTTTACGGATAATGAAGACAGAGCAGCGACTCTGTCGGCTGATTTATTGCCGACCTGCGTTCGGGTATTTTCAGAAACCGGCGTTGGAACGTCGTTAAATGATTTAAATTAATCACGTTTGCTTATCGTTCGCCTCCATCTATATGCGAAATCGATATCTCGCAGCTTTCACGTTGTCGCGGTCACGCGCTCCTTTGTGTCATACGAATTGAAACGTTCGAGCATTGGAAACCAGTAATAAGAAGACGGAATCATGCTAGTAATCACGTTACAGCGTAACGTGAATATTGAATGCAATTACAACGTACAATAATATAATTACTATATACAAGTGTACAACGGCAATGATATAATTATAATGCGAAATATACAATAAAGTATAAAGTACAATGATATGTACTGTAAAGAATTTTTTATAAATGAATATTCAGTCAAACTATTAGTCGTTTTTAAACGTTGGTTAATTTGCGTTTCACTAGTCACTAGTTTCTATCAATATAATTAATATAATATATTATAAAATAAGTATAACATATATTAACAGTGACTTTTTATGTATTTATGTATCAAATGCCAAGAAATCATCTTATTTCACTAATTCCGAGGAATTCAGCGAACTCGATCTCCGACGAATATCTCATTAATACATCGACCGAAGTTCCGCTTTCGACATACATACAAAGACAGAAGCCAACCTGAATCAGTCGTTATGGACAGAGACATAACGCTTCTCGTTCTCAAGATCTCGGAAAGGACGGAGAAAGAGAGCGAGTTGACGATTCGAGGTACGTTTTCACGGCTGGTGAAACAACTCGGCCTCGCGCGAGCTCACCCTTAATGAAGATCTCGAAGTTGCCGCATGCATCGCGAATCCGTAATTAGCAGGGACGTTAGACGACGACCGCGATCTTCGTGTCCCTCATTATGAGCAGCTTGCCGCCGGCCTCACGCGGCAAGGAAAGCCGCGAATACTCCGTCTTTCGAGTGAGACTCTCGTCGAACGCCAGCCAGAAAGAAAGTACCCCCGTCCGTCTTCTTAATTAACCCCACGCCCCGTTGAAACGCTTACCGTCTTTAACCAACAAGGCTTGATGCCTGTTAAACAATTCTCGCGCGCGCGAGTGTTAAAATTGGCGGAAGTAGGCCAAGACACGGGTGAAAGTCGAGGTTTGTCGAAATTAACGTGTAACTTAACGTCGGGGGACGTCGTAGAAAATTATGCGAGTCTGAACGATCGTTGGAAACTTCTCGTTTGAATCCATCGTACTATAAGTTAGATACTTGTGTTTTATCTTGTACTGTATTTTTTTCTTTTGCTTTTCTATTATTTTGCTTATTTTAAATTTGCATTTACTTTCTACTGTATTTCTGAAAACTGCAATTCTGTTGTAAAATACGCACATGTATACGAAAAAGTACACGCATTACAAATGCTAAGTATTAGAAAATTCGCCAAGATTCGAGACGAGAGCGAATGAACGGGAGAAATTTGGAAGATAAATCGAAAGAGAAGCGCATCTTTATTTCGAACGAAATTACGCGTGACAGAGGAACACAGACAGAGGGGATAAAACAACCCTCTCGCTCCTTCGCTTCAATCCAACAATATCAATCCAATCTCTAATTTCATCCGTCCAACTTAAACTTCTTACTTCCGCTGGGCACACGACTCGCGCTTATTTACTCATTTTCATTAACCAAGTGGAGAGCGAAAGGAGGCCGAGATACCGAGCTTTCTGCCTGAAATTGATTTACGAAACCAAGGAGGGACACACGCGCGCGGGACAAGGAGAATGGAGGAAAGTTCTGGACCGACGATTCGACCGAGTAATCTTGCTTTTATTTTCCCCAGGAACGTTACAGTCTGCTCGCAGAGCCGTTCACAAAAGAGATTATATATCGTGGACGAAAGAGAGAGAGAGAGAGAGAGAGAGAGAGAGAGAGAGGAGAGATAGAGAGCTGTAACAGGGGGTGAGAGTGACTTTAATTCAGTTAGCTGGTGCTTGCGTTTCCGGAGTTAACTGCGTTTCGTCTACTTCGCGAAGAAAGTTAGCGTCTTGGAGCTGCCGATTGCAGTTCTTAGGGGCTGCGTCGCTTGAAATTTAAGTGCAACGTCGATCCGAGGCAATCCGGCCAATGGACTCGACGCAACTAATAGAGCGGACTGCAACTTTCCCCTTTTTGTCGGACGTTTTTCCATACACGTGCACCGATTCCCCTATGGGAGGATGAAGCTGGGGATGCGCTAACGTGTTTACGAGAACTCGACGAGCAATTGTAATCGATTCCTGATGGATTTGGGTTTCTCGCGTTCCTCGAAAATTATATTTCTCCCTCGGGCGACATTTTTCAAACTGTTCCTTTCCTTTAATTGTAATTGTGTTATGTTATTTTTACGTATTCTTTGACAGGTCAGATTTTCTATTTTGCATTTATAGACGATTATTCTAGAGTTAGTTCATATTTATGATTTTTTGGCAGAATAACTTTTGAGTTTGAATTTTGCTAATAATTATTTATTTGTAGATGATAATTTTGTTTATCTATATCTGTAATTTATATATATATATAATATATATATAATTATATTATATATATAATTTATATTTAATTTATAATTTATAATTTATAATTTCTTAGCAGAATAATTTCAACTATAAGTTTCAAAGTAGAATAAACAGAATTAATCTTTACGGGGGAGTTGTACAAGTCGCAAGCTCGTTGATGCGAAATTATAAAATTGTTGTTAAACAATTATTGACGTGGAAGTCAAAACGGTAGCTGTAATTGATTTCTGGCAGACTCTACTATTCAAATATTTTTTAAAATTATTTTTTAATACTATTTATGAAGAAATGGCACGTCACTTTGACGTTAATAAATTCTTTTGCACAAAGCTAGCAAATTGACCGATAAAATGAATGAGCATTCATTCAAAGGCGAATTTTACAAATTATAAGTTTGATTGTTCTCTTTGGTGCACAATTATTCACTAGCAAATTATTACATAAAGAATGCTCCTCTTCATTTTTATTCTTCATCGACCACAAAAATTATTCAGATATTCTAGGAACATCCGAACATTCATCATCATAAATATAGAAATATGACGATATTGTATAAATATTATTATTTACGTCAGCAAGTCTGACGAAAGTGAATGATTTTTAATCGTACGTAACAAAATGAAGAAATCACATACTAAAAGATGGATTTATTGTAATTTTAAATTATTTACTAAAGAATATTCGTTCGTTTCTCCCAATCGAATTTCACCAAATGATGCTACCCTATCGGAAAATATTGGATTTTCCGACCGATTATCGATGTCCACCGCCGCGAGGAGAATAACAGCCTTGTTTGGAAGTTCGAGGCAACGAGAATCGCTTTAACGCCTGCTTGGGAAAATTGGCAAGGGACCAAAAAGCTCGGCGCGATTGCACGTCGTATTCTACTCGCCGCGGAGAATCGAGGGTATTCCCCAGATCTAGGATATTTTAGAAAAGCGATAGAAGCTCGATTCGAGCGCGAAATTGAGTTTTCGGCTCGCGAAGCGCGATCGCTAATAATGCAGCTTACCGACCATCGATCGAAAAATTTTCATCGGGCGCGCGCTCGCTCTCCCCCATAAAAATCCTGGACGACACAGTTATGGAAAAGGAAAACAAATTAACCCTTCGAAGGAAAATTAACACGACTGACGAATAATTGTGGATATCAGTCTCACTGCTACAAAAAGTTAAGGAATGGAAACAATGCGCACATTTCTCATTGAATTAAAAATTGCAACTTGAAAAAACAAATGACAAACCAAATAACTGTAGCCTATGTTATCAATGTTCAAAGCGTATGAGAGTGATTAAAAAAACAAATTTGATTAACTTACAGTCATTGAATGCACGAAAAGCAATTCGCGTAAAGTGTGAAAGAGCCGTAGAGAAAAAGAGAAACGATCGAAGAGAGGGAAGCTGAGGATCACGATCGATCGTCGTCAGCGTCGCAACGGGGCTAAGTGTCGGCGACACAATTCCGAGTGGCTGAGAACGGCAAATTATTAGGCTAGTCGGCCACTTGCCGCGTCGTTACATCATTATTGTGTCTTGTATTGGTGAACTGGTCTAGTTACTCGCTGGAGCAGAGGAAACGGGAAACGAGACGCGAGTGGGAAGCACCGGTAATCGTCGGTCGGGCTCGAGCAAATTGTGGCACCGCCGCCGCCGCCACCACCACCGAAAAGCAAAGCGCCCGTTTGCTTTCGAGTGGAATCGTCATCGTCGGATCTTCCCTTTCTTCCCCCTTCTCCGATCAATTTCTCTCCTCTCCATTACTGCAATATCTTTCCAACTCCGTTTCGTGCAAGGATTCCGTTCAACTCGGATCAACGGGATGATTTGCGCTGAGATTTAATGACGAAGAAGGTTTCCTCTTTAGTATTTGGCATTCGCTACTATTTCTTTCTTCTTTGAGTAAAGCGGGTATCCGGTCTCGGTATAGAAAGAAGCGCAGGTACGAAGGACAATTTTTCTTTAATTTGAGAAGTGAATTTTGACGACGAAAAGGCAAGATTGTGAGGAACGTGACGAAGCTTTAGGAATTTCGGCCAATTGTAAAAATTTCTTCAGCCAGAGTAGAATGATCTTGCTCAGAATGCTAGAATATTCCAAATTACACAAACAAACCCTTGTTCGAACAACTGTACGTCGGGAAGAAAAACTCACTCGCGGCCAACGGGAGACTTTCGTCCAAGACCAACTGAAACAAACAACCACGGAACAATTCTCCTTCCATTCAACTCAATCCAATCGTCCTCGATCTCTCCTCGAGAGAACAAGGAAAAGCAAAGCGTCTTTTCGCCAAGACGTGCACGTTCACCAAGACGTGCCAGCGGGAGTGGGAGAAGGGGAGGAGGTGGGAAGTCTTTCGGTGTTAAACGGCGAATTTCAATTTACTTACGTCAGGCGGAAGATTGATTGCAGCCAGGCCGGGAATCGACAAAGGTTATCTCGAGTGGAGAGACGATTAGACTATCGGAGATCGGCCGAGCAGTTGGTGGTGCGGCGAACAGTTGGTGGATGGACGAACAGCGACGGAGATACGGCGTCTGGGCCAAAGGGAGGAGACGCGCGGATCAAGACGCGCCTCGAGGGGCCGCGCAGAGCCATTGTCTCGTTAATCGTCGCGAGACGACACCGTTTACCGATGTGCGCTAACAAGACGCCGGAGGCGAACGCCCCGGAGAGGAAGACAGCGGGGAGGGACAAGCAGGGAGAGAGACCCCTTCAGCGGTAATTACGAGCAGCCAATTAAAGCGGAAGACGCGAGGTGAACGCGGGAACGAGCGCGACGGAATCAAACGGACGGTTAAGCGGCCACAGACGATTGTTTATCGAGCGTGTCGAATTGTCGCAATGCGGCTCACGTAGTGTCTCCTCGTCGATTCTTGCTGATGCTTGTCTCCCCGCTTCCTGTTAACTGAATTTGCCGCTCGTTTCTTACCACACCGAGCGAGAGGGAGAGAGAGAGAGAGAGAGGAGGGGAAGGAACTAAGGATGAGGGAAGAATTTTTGGGAACAACTCTGGTTCTGTACGATCGATTGCGGATGTTTCGGCAAATTTTTCTACTCTCGAGAATGTGATTTGAAAGAATTCTCTCAACAAACGTTACACCATGAATATACGTTACTCGCATTGTGTACAAATTTCGGTGGACTCTCATCAATCACTGTGCCATACTTGAATCCTTAAATGTTTGGTCATTTTCCATTTTGTTTCAAACCTCCATTCACATTTTTCATTCTACTCGACGAGGAGAACATTCGACAATTCATTAACCCGATTCCAACTTTTCTAGTAACAATCCAACGATATCATATCACGGATTCAATTATATGATTGATGTTCTACGACAAACTGAAATCTTCAGCACGACAATGTTTTTTTACAAAACGGTAACATCAATTACCACAAAATGTTCGAGATTACTCGAATTACTACACTTTCTCTTCGATCACTAACCACAAGCCGGGGTTATTGCATTTTTCGTTATAAACTGACGCGAAAGCTGACGTTCGAGGATCGTTGCTCGAGGAAATTATTTCTCGTGGCGTTGCCGAGGGACCGTTTATTGGCGACGTGACGACCGCGCTGCGTTCATAATAATCGCGTTTCATCGGACAATAACAATATTTACCGGCGAGGGAGCAGCGGATCTGGAAAGTTACTAACGAGACGTCGCAGCAAACAGATAAATTGAATCCGAAGAGAAAGCGTGGTCGCGACGCGCCTCCGCCAATTTCTCGCTCCAACTTTCCGTTTCCCTTGTCTCTTTTGTTTGGTCGTTTGCTTCTGTCAAACTTTTTACTGGGCCACGAGGTGGCTGGTTACTACGGGGATTGTTGAAATTTAGTTAACGAGTGTATGTTTCGCGAGAATTACGGAAGGATTGCTAAAATCACGAAGACGAGCAAAATTTGGTGCATAAAAATCAAGGCAACGTTAAAAATAATCCTGCGGTTTGTGTTTCTCGTTTCAATATTCTCAAGCTACAAATTTGAAATCAATTTTCAACCTCACTTTCCCCTGTCATGTTTCATTGAACTGGTGGAAAATCAAACGTATCGTGGAGGAAAAGGAAAATAAAATTAAACCAAGTGGCTCAAAATATAAAATTTATTAATATTTAAGTAATTAAAGAAAACTGAATAAACTCTCTCATGATCTACACGCTTTCACGATTCGATACTCTCTGTCCAAAATCTTATATTCTTACCACTTATCTAAACTATCCATTTGGTGCAAATTTGAACAGCCACTTTAAACATGGAACAAACATTAAAAACAAACGAATCGAGATTTATTAACTTCTCGCGCTAGAATGACGTGCCACGCAAGGTCGAGTTTCTTTTATCCCAAACTGCAACACATTCTCTGAGTTTTAAGTATATTTAAATGTAATCCAGGCGAAACAAATGATAAATATATTACTCCCTAATAATTTCTATCCAGTGATATCATACAGGACGAGTTCAAAAGGAAAAGAAAACGACGAATTATTGTGTACGGTTCGGTCACTCGTTATGGTCCGCGAACTAGTTGCCAGCGCAAGAGGTTAAAACCACTATCTTCTTAAGCACTTCACACACTTACGCACAATCGTACATTCGTATTTTACGTCTTATGGCTAAAGCGACTAGACAAACAGTTCCAAGTCTAGTTCTTTTGGCTGTATACACGCAGCAAGGGGGACTTGCGCACCTCACATTATACAATCTTCACTTAACAGTCTATCGAAAAATCTCGAATTGAAATTGTTGACTCGCGTCGCGCGGGAAAAATCTTAGGTAACAATTTCACTCGCCTTAATCGCGAACTTCCCGCACGAGCTTTCTCCCGGCGGTCGCGTGTGTATCGCAGCGAAAGATCTCGCGACGTACGATCGATCGTTATCAAAGTCGCTAAGAGTGGCATGAAACTCCTTAACGGAGGACGATGGTACGCGAACTCGGCAAATTGCACGCTCTCGTCGCTGTGCCACGGATATTCATACGTTCTTGGGCCCCGTGTCGTTTGAAAGATGCGTATCTGCCGTTTGAATTTTCAAGCTGTCAGTGATGAATACGCTGTGCAAACGGAGGATCGCGTTATGAAACACGGCGGTCGTGCAAATAGCCGCTGTTTGCCTTTACGCGCCCGTAAGATCATCGATGCGATCGCGAACAGTGGATTTTTCAGCCGTTTGTTTCATCGAGATGGGGCAACGATGTGCAAGCGATATGCAATGAAGCAACAGCGAGTTGTCATGTCAGCCCTAATTGCGCGAATAATTGTGACTCCGTGCGTCAAACCGGTGACAATAAGTTGAAATCCAACCAGCTTCCAAGCTCGACTGTAGTTCTTTCATGCAGATCCACGTTTCTTTGATAGAATATGCGACCTAGACAAATCACTGTAAGCAATATCATGCTACATTTTCGATATCGACTTTCCACCAATTGCGTAAAATCCACAGTCAGCTTGTCTAAATCTTGCGATGTTGCTTTCATTTTCGAAACGATCGATCTATTCTCTCTTTTTGTTTTCTAACCTCTAACGAGCGATGGACTCCGAGAATACAGTGCCTGACCGAGAGCAGAATTTAATCGAGACTTGGTTGAGACGCGGTTGCTGGAAACTCGATTCCGGCCATTTCTTGTGTTTGTCAAATAACTGCAGGGCCCGATCAAACAGACACGGCTGTCCCGGACGCTTGTTATTCCGCCGCGTGACAAGCCACTTCATCCTGCGCGGAGATCGAGCAGCGTCTGGGCGTTCGGTCGCGCGATTAATGGTCAATGGAAATGCAGCCGCGGCTCCGTAGTCGACGTAATTCTAACAACTACCACCGAATCATCGGGATCCGGCACCGTATTTATTGGATGCAAATCAGCCGACACGAAGCCTGCGTTCTCCGGCGCAGAGACGATTCTGAGAGACATGCCCGTTAACACGAGGGACTCGCTGTTAGTCGCTGATTCGGTTGATTCGCGGAGAATAGAGAAGATGATCGTTGGTTTCGAGGGATTTGAAACAGTTGTGCGTGTGATAATGTAATATTTATTTTTCGATGATACTGTCACATTCTTCTCACGAATTAGATTTCAACTGATTGTCGGTCAACAGTTGCACTGTTGCACAGTTTGATAAACGAAACACTTTACATTTTCTAGCAGAGAAGCACTTCTGAAAAAATGTCAATTGAAATTCCATGGAATAATTGTGCATTCTCATACACGAAATTCCACTTTTATGTACGCGCTAATAATTGATACGACACGACGATAAATTTTATACCTTGCAACACGATACATAAAGTCATTCCTCAAAATTCAGTCCCCAAAACATGTTACTCGCACGTTGCACCGTAGACAGAATTTCGAGCTGGAGCCGGACGATTTCTTTTTCGAAATTCATTTCTGAAACTCCGGCTGATCGTCAAACGCAATTACAGTATATGCATTACCAACGAGAGATAACTCGATTCAGAAGCGGAAGCGTAACTCGTCTAACCAATAGCCGAGGCCCTATACCACTTAAGGTTCCCACGCTCTTAATCCCAACGCCGAGTTCGTTGCATCGATAGTTCTTGCCCCTCTTCATCTTCGCCCGACTCCTCGCGAATCTTATTAACCAGCCACCTATCGAAGTTTGCACGACCAACTTTCGGCCAATGGCCTCGCAACGCCAACAACCTACCTAATTCCTCCCCATCTTTTGTTCCGCAGCTACCGCCGACCGAAGAAAACACGAAAGAGGGGAAAGTTGTTCTCGTTGTTCTTCGCTGGGGAAACTCGCCAGGGAACAGGTAAATCGGCAGAGAACACGGTAACGATGTAACGGTGATCACGAGGAATAGAAAGACGATAGATTCGGCGACTGTGCGCCGGTAAGAAAATACAATTATCGGTGGAAGGTGTAGTTTCGGCGAGTTTTTGGTAGTTTCGTCACGCGTCTGGCTGATTTAGTTGAAACGTTGCCTCGCGAGCAGGCAAGAAAACGCGCTAATGGAGTTTTCAAGGCTCCGACCGAGAGCTCCGCTTCCAAAGACTAGTTCGTAGCGAAGCGTTTGCGTACGCGCGGAGATTTCGGCAAGTTAGGCGGATTAACGTGTTTGAATTTGTGAGTTCGATGTTTGATGAAAGAGATATGGAGGAGCTCGCTATTTCGGCGAGTGTTTTAAGGAGTGTTTGGAAAGTAAGGGGATGTGCAAACGTTGTACGAAGAATCAGAGTGAAAAAAAAAAAACGAATTTTGAGCAAAAAAGTGTGTTTTCAGAAAACTGAAGTAGCTTTTTTTTACTTAAGATCGAGTCACAATTGAAAAAATTGAAATTCTCGACATTCTAACGATAAGTGATAACCTACCAAGAGAAATGATTTGTTTTTCTATTTCGCGTCGAGTCCTTGAAATCGATATCCAAATTCAATCAAAGTTGAGGAAATATCCTTTTATTGAATCAAGTGATAAACGTGTTATCGTACATTCGTCGGTATTGTCCGTTACACAGAGAGGAATCGGCGGAACAACGACAGGAAGGGCGACTAAACGAGCTCTCCGGAGTCGTCGGAAATAATTAGCGAAGTTTATCCGCGAAAACGGTAACAGAGAGGGGGAAGAAAAAAAGAAGGAGGATCGCGCGACGAGAAGAGTAAGCTCGAAAGGAATTTTAATTGGTCTCCGAGCGAATCACAGGCGCTCGCGGATCGATTCCTGACCGCCACTTCCCCTCGAGGGGAAAGGGAGAATCGCGCGTTCGGCATTTCTATGGCCGCGTGTTTCATTTAAAAATATTTCAATCCGACCGCGAAAATTTCAAGTTACTTCGTTACGCGTGTGTGTGCACGATGGCTTGCAAAAATATTGGAACACTTTTTCGTTAAAATCGTTGTATATTGAACGAACATTAATAAACAGCATTATTTTTCTGCAATTCCATTATACGTAAATACACGCTTTGAGGGATCTAATTGAACGGATTTTAATTTAAATTTATTTCAATTTAAATTTAAAAATGAACCGGTTCGACAAAAGTTAGAAGACATTGATCTTGGTACAAATTACTCGTAGAGTTTGTAATTTATAACATAATTTGCAACATTCACGCCCTTTCCGATTGGTTTTCAAGTTCGACTAACGTAATCGCGAATTCACAATGTTTCGTATAGCGCGCGTAATGCGTGTAAACATGTCGAGACCAGCGTTGGGAGGGTTGTCGCGAATATTACCATTTCCACGCGATCGACGAGTGTTTACCCCATTGATTCGAACCCTTTGACGACGCGTTTTTTCATGCGAGAACGTTTCGCTTTTTCGGTGGTTTTCAACGAGTCGCGTTGCTTCAAAGCGCGCTCGCGCCAAGTTTCACATGTGTGCCTGTGTAACGATTTCGGATAAATTGGATTAGCCCGAAGGTGCGAGGATCGTGATACACGTCGTTTGGTTGAAAAACTGTGGGAAGAAAATATTGTCACGCCGTTTCTCGGAATTTCTGTTACGTGACAGGAATCTGTGGAAGAAAATTGATATATCTCCGCCGCTACGACGACTGTATAATACAAAAAATATTTATAATTCGGTCATAATAAATTATTATCGACACCTGCGACTAAATAAATCAATCTCACTTTTATCGCCGATTTTAAACATTTTAAAACAACTGGAGCTGAGAAATTCGATCTGCCATGTAAAAATCGATTCAAAGTTCCTCGGTTCGGTCCTCACGGTAGAGGAACAAATCTGCAAAATTCACGCAAAATCGAAGAGAAATTTTACAGGCTCGAGGATAGAATAAAGGTTAGAAGACGGTGTGGCACGGTGTCGGTGCCAGTTAGATATTCATACCGTTTCGAAATGAAATTCACCGGTTTCCGGTGCGGCGGGCTCGGTTAGAATTTTATTCCCTCTCCGGCAAGAAGATTTCCGGTAATGCCATTTACGAAGGATAAAAGTGCTGCGTCGCGTAATACGTTCAACTACCACTTGAACTTCCCCCCCCCCCTGCCACTCTTTTCTTTTCGCCGTTCCTCCCCTATCTTTCCGCCGCTGTTCTTTACTTACATTCCGCCACGGGTTTGGTCGCGTATATTCTCCGGTAACGAGGACACGTTCATTGGTATTCCAGAACGTAGGACAGTTGGTACGTGCTCGACGCCGCGGCAGCCTGGCAAATGCAATTATGCCGATGCTCTCAATTACCGATCTGCGTCAGCAATTGTTGCCGAGCGAGTGTACACACGATCGCGTCGCTACCCTGTTTTTTTCCGTTTCACGTCTCGTTGCCGATCGAGTCGTCCCTGTCATTCATCCCTCTCTGGAGACTTCTCGAGCTTCACTGAAGGAAAAGCTACTCGCCGACTCGATTTTACTTTCGTTACAATTGAATATTTCAAATGCCACTTGTATTATTTTTCCTAGGTTCTGCGGATGATGAGATTCTTAAATTTCTGGATTTTCTCGGTCGAAGTACCTTTTCTTTGTAATTGATTAATTGAGTAAACCCGTTTTGGAACATTGGCGGTGACTTTTGATCGTCACGTGATTAGATTCCCTTTGCTGGAGACTGTTTCTTTAGACGAGATCCAAGATGTATTAGGATCTGTGTTCATCTCGAACGTTTTCTTCGAGTACAACTTCAAAACTATGACATGTAAAACGTAACGTGTTATTATTGAGATACATTAGTCCTTATTGTTAGTCGTGTTCGTTGGAACTATCACGCGACTAACATATGACGTTCCTTTTCTTACACTGTTATGAATCGACTTGTATAAAAGACTCAAACACTAGACATCAAAATACCAAGAAACGCCGAAACTCGTGTTCGTCTTATCCTGACACGCCACTATTCTATTCTATTTATCCCCACGCGAAGCTGGTCAAATCGACGCGAAAGAACAACGATTTTTTCGAAACCTATCTTTCTTCCACGTGTCCTCTTTTTGGAAACTTGGCAGCCGCCAAATCTCGTAAAGTAATATACCTCCCACCTTCACTTCTCTTTCTCCAACGCCGGCAACTTGACACTCGCCGGAATCGAAACCGCCGAATCTGGGCCGAAAGAGCACAATGCGCGAAAACTTGCCGCTTATCGAGCCCACGGCTCGTTTCAGTTCCCATTGCCGTCGTCTTTCTCCCTGTTTCCTTCCTGTTCGAGCATCCATCTTTCCATCTCTTTCTGCTCTCGGTCGAATCCGAGTTTCTCGCAGCTCGCGTGCACCCTCTTCCCACCCACCACCCAATCGCTCCGCTTCCTGTCTTTCTCACCCTTGCGTTTCCGTTTCTTCTTTCTATCTCCGCAATATAGATCTGCCGTGAAATTGCCGCTCGCACACCTCCCACGAATCGACGAACAACGTCCGCCGAGCGAACGCGTTTATCAATTACGCGTTTAGCTCGCTCGCGCGACCGAGTTCAACTGGTATATCGAAGGCTGCTGGCGAAGACGGTTTGCCGATGTCGATTTTAATGAGTCTAATGAGAGCGACCGGAAGAGTTCGGAAATTTAAGAATTTCATCCTCCGTAGAACCTAGGAGAAAAGTGGCATTTGAAATATTCAATTGTAACGAAAGTAAAATCGAGTCGGCGAGTAGCTTTTTCCCAGTGAAGCGAAAGGTGAACTAATCGCTGAACGATCAAATTGGAAAGCGTTGACAAGTTGCGGGCAACGATTTTTTGTTGAGCTATGTTTGTTCGTTGTTCAGTGATTCTCTCATTTTTGTTCTTCGACGTTTTTCAAACGGAGCTCTTAGACACGACAGGAGTTCAACCTCGGCGATGTTTTCATGGATTTTTTTTTTTTATTCAATTATCTCTCAAGGGGAGTAAATCATATCTGTCGAACGTTACAAAAAAAAAAGTTTATAGCAAAAATAGCTTACATTTCTATAATTTTCTTAAGTGTGCTTACGTTTGAAACAAGTGCTCCGAAAGTTGCTAGAAGATTAAAGACAGAGTCCTCCGTTCCAAACAGTTGCTTCGAAGAAAAGACCGAAAGCTGAAAATGAAAAAGCTAATGGCAACATTCGATTATTAAGTGGATTTTCGCAGGCACAATGCGCGGCAAAACAGTGGATAAAGGAGTCCTTCGTTCCTGAATTACATTCGCAAGGATAACTGGGTTGCTCGGGAATCGAGGCGAATAAAATTCCAACTTTTCACGACTCGCTAGCGATAGAAGACGTCGGAATTAACCACGTGCCACGCAATTTCTCATTGCTGTCGTATTTACATACACCGTGAGATTAATGCGTTAACAAGAGTTACTCGCCCTTTTCCTTTCGAATTCCAATGGTAAGTAGAATTTCCCGAGAATTCGAGATCTTTGGAAAAAAAAAGTTTCTGCTATGGAGTATGTTACGTCGTGACGTAATTATTAATTAGCCTGAAAGATGCTCTCAAACGTTGAATTTTCCAGCCTTTTTCGGCAAACTTAAGAGTATAACAACCGTTTAAGGAGGAAAGAAAAAAGAAAGAGAGAGCGAGAGAAAGAGAGAGGAGGAAAAAGAGGAACAGGCCCCTTGTTACGGTACACAAACCCGTAAGTTGGCTGCAGCTTTAGTTTTTCAGTCTCTGCTAACTTCTAAGCCTTGATAGCACGGTGCTTGGACGCTGCTGTAATTAAAACAAGGATGCTCTTAATGTTGCTCGAGGGGTTCTAACCCTTTGATACACCCTTTGCAACACTCTATGTTATCGCGCTACTCTCTTCCTTAAATTTCTGCCGGCATTTTTTTCTTTCTGTCTCGTGTACGAGGAAAAATCAAGCGAATTTGCAAAGCGTAAATGCCAGATTATATTATATTACGATTATGCGTGAAGCATTTCGAAATATCATTGATCCTGTAATGAGACTCAACTATGAAAGTATGAAGCTCTAATAAAATTTACGGATCAAATGCAAGCCACAGCCACAATCATCGATATCAAAAAAACGTGAACGTTCAATGGGACCATCTTTAATATCTGTTATACTATGCTGTATATCGATTTCCAATTATTATGTATAGTTTTAAATTCCACCAATTACGACAGTAGTCGTTTCATTGCAATTCTAGTAAAATTTTTACATTATTTTACGTACTACGGATAAAAATGTAATTTCATTTACACATTCTAATTTGACATTCTTCGATACTATACATTGTGAGTAAATTTCATACTAAAGGAACACTTTCGCGAAAAATTATAGACATTCAACTCCAAAGTATATAATAACCACCGACAAATATCGTCCCTAGTAAATTTGATACCAAATAACAAATTATAATATCAAAAAGATACTTTCAATTGTAGTGATAATACATTTTCTGCTGTAGATGTGTATCATCCTCCGAGTAAATAAAGCGACATAACCCTCAAAGATCACCCTAACCAACCTGACGCTCGATAACAATAGATTTAATACAGAGCCAAGAACCACCCTAATAAACGTAACAATAATAATAGCTTTGATACAAAAGTAACACTTTCGCGGACGACAGTGTTACTATCTGCCCCTAATTAATATTGAAACAATACGTCCCTCTAAAATACTTAGCATTCCTCCATCAATCTCCTCTCGTTCCAAAGGGACGCCGAGTTTCTCAATTCCACGCGGACGCACACGAACGAACGAACGAACGAACGAACGAACGGACGGACGGACGGACCAACTGTCATTATCGTTTATCAATTCTGAGAATTATTCCCAAAGCAGATTCCTTGGAGTGGCAAGGGATACGAGCGTCCTCCTTGGAGCGTAGACAGGGGCGGCTGCCAGCGCGAGATAGGGCCGACAAGAACCAACCAGCCTGTTGGGTGGACGTGGAGGAAAAAGGGGCGGGGTGGGGGTGGAAGAGGAACGAGGGGGTGCGAGTACTACGAGAGTAGCATCCCCTGCTGGCTGGTGGGGATGAAAGCCAGCCGAGCTGTTACCTTCCGGTTCGGAATGGGGACCCAGAGAGCTAGGTCAGGGCAAAACAACGTTAAATCCGCGCTACCAACCCCCAGGCGCAATTTCCGCTTACCAGCTCCGCTTGTCCGTCCTTCTGCTCTCTCTCTCTCTCTCACTCTCTCTCTCTCTCTCACTCTGTCTTTTCTCTTTCTCCTTGCTCGCGCTCGACAACCGTTATCCAACGACTTCTTTGAAGTATCTATCTTTGCCCGGCGAACTAACGCGAGTTAAATGATATCGAGATACGTGGACCAGGGATTATTGATTTTCCGATCGAAGCCGCTGGAGAATTCGCCGGTCGCCGATTAAAATAGCGCCTGCAGTGAAACGCTCGTACGGCAGTGGGTTATATCGTTTTTGGAACGGGAGGGAGGAGGGGGAGGAAACCCGTTGCGAGGGAGCTGCCTCGAATCGAGGGCGCGATATTGTTATTTGAGATAGTTCGAGGATTTGGGAAACTGTTGCTGGAGTTAACTCGATTGCGGATGGTCTCGTGGACTAGGCGTGTCTTTTAGCGAGCAAATGAATATATGAGTTAAAGGAAAACTGGTTCAGTTCGACTGTTTGTTGCAACCAGTTCACTGCTCTTCTTCGTATTTATTAACATACTGCACGTCCTGTAACTTTTATTTTATTTTGCTTTTCATACGTGTGCTTGTATCAAAGGATTATTATTTCGCGCGAATAAACGAAATTGAAAATTATAAAATTATAAACGTACTACTGCTCTGGCAGTTCCAGTGTTGAGAGGTTCTCTTGCATCGACAGCGTATATTTGTTCCTTTTTACTCTTCGTCGTACTTCGATTTTCAATTCGAATATATAGTTTCACGTAATTCTCGACACGGTCGCAGACCATTTGGATTTTTCTGTGCCGTTTTTTAGGGGCAAGGGAGAGGCAAAAATTCGATCTCACGGCGATTTCACAGGGATCTCGCGTGGCTTTCGAGATTGGCCGACCAGCCTGGATTTTCGAGCGAAGCGTTTCTAATGTACGACCCGCCCTCGTATAATGGCGGGGATTTTTCAAACCGCTCGTGAAAACGTCACGAGCCTCGTTGGCCGCTTCCTGTTGTCCGTTTCCGGTTTTCCTACAGTTCCACTGGCCGATCGTAAAAGATATGATGACGCTGGAATTTCGTTCGAACGGATCGATGCCTGTCAGCGGAACGAATTCCACTGTTGCAACGTTGCTCGTGACTCGAACCGGTTGGAAATCAATCAATGGTTCATCGTTTGAAACAACCGATCGTTCAAAATTCCACGAAATCGCGGAATCTCGGTAGAAAAAAATCGTGACAAAGTTTTCAAGCTCTACAATTCTCGCCATCGAATCTTTTAATTAACGTTTCCTCCTCTTTTGTTCATCATTTAATCCAGCTGCATTTAAACCAACTACAATTACGTCTCGATGATCGCTAAAAAAAAAGAGTTCTCCATCTTCGAGCAACGTCGAAACGAAACAGAGACTTCTCCTTCCCCACGGAACAGAGACGAGAAAACGAAGTAAAATCTCTCGCCTGGCGGAACGCGATCCCGCCATTTACTCGAAACTTCTAAACGAGCGTACTCCAATAATCAAGAACTCTTGAATCGCGCCACAAAAGCATCGACGATACCGTTTTCTCCATGGTTGTCGAGCGATCGCGATTCGTTCGCGCGATTTAACAGGATCTGCAATTCGAATCAAACCGAGCACAAGGGGAACGAGAGAAAGAGAGAGAGAGAGAGAGAGAGAGAGAGAAAGAAGCAAAGGCGCGTAGAGGAGAGAGGATTGAATCGAAAAACGGCGTTTTGCCGATAATAAGCGAGACTCTGATCGATCGGGGCCGGTGCTCGCGACACGGACAAAGGAATTTAATTTGCTCGAATGAAAAATGCGAGGGGCTCGCGCTCGCGATCACGGAAATCCGAAACGTCGCCTCGTTACGTAATAACATCGGGCCATCGATCGAGCCCGGCGCCATTGTTTTTCGATAGGGCGAAAGAAAGAAAGAAAGAAAAAAAAGTGGATCTAATTTGCTCGAACGACCTGAGAGGATTTACCGTTTCGATGAAAAGGCAAGATAATCAAAATAATAACGTGGAACGGAGAAGGAGAAAAACGGTGGGAGGGAAAAAAAAAAACTACGTAATCGCGGGCGAACGGAATTAGCGGCCATTTTGATAATACGAATGTCGTGTCAGAGTTCGCTGGACAAAATATTCCATTGTTCGTCGCGTGAAATCATGGAAACGCGACAATTATAGTTTGCCCCACCCGGAACAGGAACTTTCAAGTGCGCGAACTCGCTTCTCGTGCACCCTCATCAGAGTCGACCCTTTGTCAAGAGGGCCACCCACTTTGTTCGAACGCGAAGTCCCGCGTTACGTTACCGTGCGACTATTTTCAATTATCGCCGGCGTACGTGTGCACGTATGTACGTGTGTGTGTATTCGTAACTCGCGATTGCCCGCGATGTACTTCGCGACGCGTTGAAAAGATGCCTCGGGTGCATTTACAGTGCAGATGATTATATTTATGTTGCATTATATCGTATAATATGTGATTGCAACAGTGATTATACTTGTATGATATCGTACATTGTATTATATTTATAACGTGGCACGAAGTTACTTGAATTATCATATATCATTATTATGGTAACTCTTGTGCAATATTTAATAATAATAATATATAACAGTATAATATATAACAATAATAATTATCATATTATAACATTATATTGGAAACTTTCTATATTCTCCGTGCTATATTTTATATTCTAAATTACATATATCAAGACGTGCAAATATATTTTATATTCTCTGCAATTTAAAATTTTTTATACTATCCTTGATAGAAAGTTCTTTGTCTACTAACTATCGTAATTGTAGCCTAACATAAAGAGTTCTCGATGTTCACTGTTTGAAATTCTCCATTTAAAAACAAAAAAAAAAGCCGCCAAATAAGAGTCAGACGAGAAATAAGATTTACGAGGTAATTTCTAAATTTCGTAACCGACAGTTGACCGTAAATCGTAAATGCAGCCGAGCGATAAAATTTTCAAAAAACATTTGTCGAGATCCCTCGGCGAGTCCCAACAAATTCTTGGTTCAAATCTGAAGTCGCGGCGAGTTTTCAGAGAGCGCGTGGAACTGGACCTCGCAAGAACGCGTCGCGCACGATTTACAAAAACTGTGGCTGCATTAGTTTTTCAGATGAGCCCGGCGCAAGCCAGCGGCGGTCTCATTAGCATTCCCGACGATGCTTAACCAGGGCGGGGCTTGAATAAATTCACCGCTCGGCTAGTTCGATTCTAGCCCTTTTGTCTCGGCTAGAACGTCGCCGCGCCGCGTCGCTCGAACTCGAGTTCGAGAAGGTCGAAAGACGTTCGACGCTTTGTGCATCTCTCGAGCGAACGAATTAAAGAGACGAGGGCCTCCTGGTCGGAGGACCATATCGTTCAATGAAAGTTGAAAGTTTCTTCTGAATGCCTGGTCACGTCACTATCTAGCATTATGATGTCACAAACGAGTCTAAACTAATTGCCTTTCTTAATTTTCTAATTTAATCCGAAATGTGATTAATTTCGTTTTGTAAGTTCGTTGTGTTCGAACTTGACAGCTAATTGTTCAAGCGCGTTTTAAAAAAAGAGATTTCACGATTAATCTCGTTAATATATAATTATAATGTATAATATATTTATGAATATATAATATATTTATTGTTTGGCGTCGATGTCGCAATGAAAAATCGAAAAGGAAAAGACATAAAAAATTACCTGAATCGATTTGCTAAATTTCATTGCCAATCGTTTCTTATCGAAAAAAGTAGAAACGTTTTCTGAATCATGAAATTGCCCGCACGATGGCAAAAGGTGATTAAACATAGTTTTCTTCTCTCGTGAAAAGTTTGTCTTTCATTTGCACACGAAAAAATGAAGTTACTTTTTGTCCAATCTAAATAAATGAAGATGTAGATAAATAATTGAGCGAAATTTGAATGAAAATTATGAATTTACTCTGTTAGTCATTTATTTCACATCGACAAATATTTCACGTTTTTACGCACACGTAGAAATCGATGTGTCAAGACTCGACGAAGCGAACGATTATCTGGAATTTAATATGAATCACTGGCAAGAAAGAAACTTCTAAATTTTAATCATCCCACGCAAATTAAAAATAAAAGTCAAGTTTCTAAGTTGCAGCAATCTAAAATGAATCGTCAATGAAAATTGAATATCTAAATTCTGATCAGCCGACGCTTTTTAACTGGCAATAAAAATTAAGTTTCGAAATTTTAGCAACCTAAAATAAACGAAACAATGAAAATTAAATTCTTTTTCGCTCGAATGATCTAGCGAAAAGATAAATTGACAATTTTAACGGATATTAACAAGGTCTAGAAAGGTGAGGCAGTTGCAATGAAAATGGAAAATAAATGTCTCTCCGGAGAATGCGGCCACGTCCTCAGCAGAACGAGTCCGTCAAAAATTATTCCACGGGAGTAACGTTTAGCAGGAGAACCTGGACAGATCGTTACGTAGACAAATTGTTCACTTTGCTTTATTTCCTTCCTGGCTGCGTAAATTTTTATTCCCTGGAATTTATATGGCACATTTATAACAGAAATATTGCGGCTTCGGATTACCAAGTTTCTGCAACGACCGACCGCGGGGTGGTGAAGGGGAGGGGAAAAAAAAAAGAAGGGAGAAGAATGAATGTGCGGCCTTGTTACCAAGTATGCGGCGCTTCTCGCGTTGATTAGGTTATTTGGAGGCGGTCGTTCCCGCCGGACCATTAGGGAAATTACGAGGTTGCTCGGCACGCGGATCATGTCGCAGCTTATTCGATCTTCTTAAATGTCCTCAGACGGTGTGTATTCAAGTTGATTTTTCACATATTTCATACGGTATTATCATATATTATTAAAGGGAGGACCGAGAAAACTGAGTTGCTTGTTAGCTGATAATTTCGTAATACAACAAGCGACACACTTTAATAAGCTATTAGTATATTAGCTAAATGACGCGTGTATTTATCTACAGTGAAACTAGAGTTTTTCTCGCGACATTCGAGCATAAAAGAAATTTTCGAAACGGGTAACGGGTAAAGGTAATTTTTCCAAGAAACTTATAAATTAGCCTTTCAACAGTGTAGCACGAGCGGAATTATAAACTTGACGTCAAAAGTATCATTATGGATAAAGCAACTACTAAACATCAGCGAAACAATTTAAAAAGTTACTGACAATTACTAGACGGAAGAACAACAAAGTATCCAAGTTCTTCAACAAAGGCTGTACAATATCTCGAAAATTCACTGTTGGCCAAATTTAATTTTCACCAAGGAATACCAAACAAACAAATAACAATAATTACGCGAAGGCAGTACATTGCAACGGCAAACCTCGTTATTAATAACATTATAATAATAATATCATAATAATAGAATCATCTTTCTCTCTCAGTACCATTGTTATCCCTCAAAAAGTACCGAGCAGCAAATGATAGCCGAGGAATCGTTGGCCAGCGCGGGCGTTATTAATTCGAGCACTGGTCGAAACTTGGAATTACGGGCTGAGTCGAGAATATTACCGTTTCGTTCAATTTCCAGCTTTCTCGCGAGACATTTACGCGCACGGCGCCGCACGATTACGATCGCACGACAACGCGACGGGTCCAGGTGTTGCTGACGCCTGTCCGACAACGTAACGAGAATCCCTACGGTATAATTGAAATTATGCTTCTGTCCTCCTCTCACCTCTCGCTGCCACGAAGAATTTCGAACGAGCCCGAGTTGGAACCAACCAGCGCGAGGTTTGGGTTAGGTTTAACAACTGGCCCTATCAATTTTTTTAACCAGTGTCATTTCAACTTTCTTCCCTCGCTTGCAAAATTCCTCGTTAACACAGATTTGCTACTTCGATCAGTAACAGTGGTTCATAGTGTCAAAATTATTTCGAAATTTCTCGTTTCTGAGTAAATCTGCTATTTCGCCGATAGTAGTAAACGATAAAGAAAGAACGGTGAAAATATCTCCATCGCAGCTTATTTCCTACTATGGGAAATTCTCACACGTGTGTCATTTAAAATATATTGAAATTGGCGTAATTGTAACGAGACTCGATATTGCAACGAATCTGCAAACTCTTACTCGAAACTAGAGACACGTCTCTCCGCTTCGTCTACGACGAAGATGAAAAATCTCACTCGGCGAATTGAATCGGCGGCTGATTGCAATTCGAAATGCAATTTACCGCACTTAACTAGCTCTTGTTAAATGCAGAATACAATTTTGCGTGATATTGCGAGAGAAATAATTGATCCAGTTCCGTAAACGCCCGGTGGAAAAAGCTGAGGGAAAATTAATCCTTTCTCCGTCCTTCTCTATCCGCGCTCTTCTTTCCCACGCCTCTTTCTCTTTTTTCCCCTTCGTTCGTCTAGCGTCTCCGTTCCACGGCGAAATGTCGCTATAATAACTTCACGACTGCTGGCTACGACAGGACGTTTAGGCCGTTGAATATGCAATGGAAATTACGCGCGCGAAGAAATTCCAAACCTATGGCGGTCGGTTGTCGCGAAAAATTGCCCCTTCTCTCTCTCTCTCTCTCTCTCTCTCTCTCTCTCTCTCTCTCTCTCTCTCTCTCTCTCTCTTCGAACTCGTTTGAATCGCATTCG
>NW_025110301.1:575218-582576 GCF_011392965.1 Frieseomelitta varia | reverse complement strand
TCTTTTTTTTTTTTTTTTTTTTCTCTCTCTCTCCTTCGTTACCGCGCAGTATAAATAATATGCTAATGCTAGCGACGTTATTATTACCGCTATTATTCGAAGACGAGAATACGTGGGGTCATGTCGATCCGGCATTGTTCCGTTCGCTTTATATAAATCGAACTTGAACGACGATCAATCGATGGACTAGCTCCGCGTTGTGTTCAACGTGTACACATAATCTCTCTCATCGACCACATAAACGACAACATCGCCTTACAATTATAGCCATAAATTTCGCCTTAAGCATTCACCAGCGACCGTATTAGCGTGGGGTTCTCGTAAAAAAAAAAAAAAAAAAAAGGAAAGAAAAGAAAAGAAAAGGAAAAGATGTAAGCCCTCCGGCGAAATCCATCGATCGAACGTTGTCGACGCGTGAAACAGAAACGCGTGCAGAGAATTAAGAAGAAGATGATATACCGTTAGCAATAAATTATCGTTCGATATCGGATAAACTCATCGTTTCGTTAACGGAGCGACATGATCAAATCGTTTCTACTCTTCGATTTACTGATCTTCTCGGCTACCTGAAACCGTGATAATTTGTACATAATTCGCGTAAGCAATTACCCGTGTACCTATGGTATCGATGAAATCTATATAGGTATATATTATATATATACATCTATATAAATCTATATTATGAAGAAAAAAAAAAAAAAATAATAATTCTATTGAGAAGTTGAAGAGAAGAATATTAGTGAGAAATCACAGGCGTGCTGTTAACCCGCTCGTATCCGAGTGTACCTTAGACGCTGTATAATTCGAGAGAGAGAGAGAGAGAGAGAGAGAGAGAGAGTGAGTGAGAGTGAGAGAGAGAAAGGAAAAGAAAGAGGAATAAGTAACTTACATAGACCGTATATTTAACTATACACGTGTACGTATAGCGTGTGAATATCTTCTGTACATAACAAGTGCCCTGTGCATGCTTCTGGCGCACGAAATGCTGCGTGCATGCGCGAAATATGTATGATCTTTTTTAGGCTATTACTACTACCAACTACGTACCACACATTAGTGTTCATCGATCGATATTTCGCGCGCGAGCTTCGAGTAAGTTTCTCAGCGGTCGTAAGAGATGTTGTAAAATAGCGGCTCAAGCAAAACGGCAAAACGATAGGAAAAGAAAAGAGAAGGCAGATCGATAAGCACCCGCTGTTGAGAAATTCGTCAATGCGTGCCGAAACAAGGTGGAAAAGAAAAGAGAAACGGAAAAAAAAAAAACAGAAAAGGAAAAGTTCTGTCTATCGCAGACGATAAGATTTTCTTACGAAACTCTCTCGAAGTGATTCTCGATCACGATCGTTGGGAAGCGTGATTCGGGAGAAAATTTCTAAAAAAGGAAAAAGAAAAGAAAGAGGAAGAGGAAGGAAGAGGGAGAGAACCCGCAAAGCAATAATACATAGTCCACGATTAAACGAATGCATAAGCAATAACACTAATTTCATTATTATCGTAACGTAGAGGTTAAGAGACGCGTTATACACAATTATCAGGAACGTTCCCTCGTCTACAGGATAGACGAGTAATAAAAAAGCGCGAGAGGATTTTTCTCGGTTTTACTCGCCGCGTTGTCGCGCGACAAATTCCTCCCCGATCATCGTTCGAAAGCTACAGAAGAGAAGAAAAAAAAAAAAAAAAAAAAGAAAGAAGATCGCTGTTACCAATAGTACGTTCGTTTCTCAATTGCACCGTATCACTTTCTGACGTTGTTCTCTTTTTTTCTTTTTTTTTTTTTTTCGGTTTTCGTTCGACGTTATAGAGAACACAACTTCCTACTGTTTGATCGATCGTTGGACGATTTAACGAAGCTCTTTTCCCTTGCTCTTTTCCTATTTTTGTTGTTCATTCCCGGGTTAAATTGAACCGTTCGGCCAGCAATCCACGTGCGGAACGTACTTTCGTTTTTGTTTTCTTTCTCGTTCGTCAGATTTCAACGAGACCGTGCGAAACTGCGGTGCACCCAGACATTTCGTGGCTCGCATAAGACTGAGTACGCTTAAAAGGAAAAAAAAAAAAAAAAAGAAAAAAAAACGAGGAGAGAAAAGAATTGTACATTTGCGGCGTGTTGAACGAGAGAAAGAAGATTAAGTAAATGAATCGACCGGCTTAGGGGCGGAGGAGAAAGGAAATAGTTTTTTCGTCGGCTTAGCATGTTGTTGCGAGGTTTTGTCTTTTATTTTAAAGTTTAGAGAATTAGGAAAGGAAAATGGAGTGAGAGTGTGTGTGTGTATGTGTATGCGAGAGAAAGAGAGAGAGAGGTTGAAATATATATATATATAAAAATTATCGACTCGATTCCAACTGTTTGCTTCCAGTTCGGAATCACGCGGCGCGCGTTTCCAAGCGACAAAAAAAATACGATTCTGTTTTTTTTTTTTGTTTTTTTTTTTCTTTCTTCCCGTTTTTGTTCCCCGCGTACAAAATAAAGCGTGCGTTTAATGTCAGCGTACGCTCGTCGTCTCGGAGCGTTGTAATTTCACGCGGTAGGTGAAGAACGGGGAAACAAAGAAGCGAAACGAAACGAAAGACACAGATGGAGAAAGAAAGCTAGAACAGCTCTGACTTCGTTCAATCAACGCAAAAAAAAAAAAAAAAAAAAAAAACATACAAGATACTTTGTGGCATTTAATTTAAATATATGTTTTATATTTATTTGTACACTTGATTTTGTTCATTCAGTCCGTCTTTCACCCTCCAGCCATTTTTACTCGCGCGTTTCACTTTCCGTTGTCTTTTTTATCATTTCAGTGCGTTTTTTTTTTTTTTTTTTTTTTTTTTTTTTTTTTTGATCCTTATCGCGGGGAGATTAGGACGATACGGGGGAACGTTGGTACAAAAATTCGCGCGCGTCGCTTGTGCTCGTCACATATCATTTAGGAGAAAGAGAGAGAGAGAGAGAGAAAAAAAAGAATAGTATAGTAATTAGCGAGCGAAAGGAGGAAGATCATTACGCTTCAATTTCACGTTTCGATACGTTAATTCATTAAAGATCAACACAACGCAGTTGTTGTCGCAACGTTTAATTGAGTCACTTTAATTAGAGAGTCTCAAGGATTTTGACCAATGTCCTTTCTTCTTTTATTACAATTTTACAAAGCCCTTCATTTTGGATGTTAAAAAATGTTCTATCCGTTATCTCGAATCGCTTCTGTCATTTTCTTTAATTTCCTCCGCATCGAAATTTCAGAATAGTAAACTTAAAATCACGGATTTCGACATATCGCGAGGGATAGAGAAAAAGATATTAAATAGAGCGCTTCAATTAGCACTGGTATCTATTTACGTGACGTTCGAGTCACTATTTTACCGTTTGATTCTTAATGAATTAACACACCGCGCGTTACTTTTGAAGTACTTTTGAAATTCACGTGCCGTATATTAACTGTTCGTTAGTTGGTCTTCTGTTTCTATACACTGTACTGTTTCTACAGTCTAGGATATTGTCAAAATTTATCGACAGAATCTGTCAATGAATCGCGCGGCATTTTCGCATGGGAAGACGCAGCGGTACATGCTCGAACATATAACACACGTTCATCCCTCTTGGCGCTGCAAACCACGCTGCGTTTGCCAGCGTGCGTGAAAATCGAATTCCAAACGATGGAATTAAGCTGATTGAAAAGTCTGCTCGTGACAAGAGAGAGAGAGAGAGAGAGAGAGAGAGAAAGACAGCTCCTCTCTAAAATGTAATCGCGAGTCTGTAACCACATTCAATTCACTTTGATTCGCGTGTTTGTTAACGCTAATTCGCCGCTCGATTCGGGAACCAGGCGAGAAAAACAAATGCCATCGTTTCTTCGATCGCACGTACTTCACGGTGTGTGAAGAGGGTGAAGAATGAAGACAACTGACCCCTGAGGGGGTCTTCAAAATGTTGTTGATGCCTCCCTTTCCTGTCACGAGGGATGATAAAACATTGTCCGGGCATGGATCGCACGTGATCCCACTGAATAAAGTATCCGACCTGTTCGGATATAGAACAATTGGAGGATTTATTGGAAAAGCGGTGTAAATGCCACGAGAACGTTATACATAAGATTAAAGATATATAAAATATACATATATATATATATATATGTATATATCAGTCTTCTTCTTATGATATATATATATATATATATATATATATAATTAATATATATGATAATATTATATAAATTATAATATATACATTAATAATATAATATTATTTAAAATATAATAAATATAATTTATTAAAATAAATATAATTTAAATAATATAATATTATTTAAATTATAATAAATATATATATATATACATTTATATATATTTATTATAATTATATATATTAATAATATATAATATTATTATAATATTAATATATATATATTAATAATGTTATTAATAATATTGTTAATATATATATTAATTATATATATATATATCATAAGAAGAAGATTGATATGTATAAAAGATTGAAAGCAAAAGTAGTAAGTAATTTTCATATTTCAAAGCAATCCTTTGAACACGTTGATTATCACCAGTTTGGTGAAAAATTTCATATCAAATAAAAAAATACAATGAAGGCGTGTTTCTCATTTTCTAATGTTGCTTCAATTATTTTAAAATTGTCTCTTTACTTGGAGAAACGGCGTGTTTCAAAGACGTTAAAGATTAGATAGCATTATGCAATATCACGTAATCTTTTGTCAATCACCGCTGCTGATCTCTGTCACAATGAGACATAAAAATTCTGTCTAAAAAAAAAAACACCACTTTCTCTCTCTAAATCTCTCAAAGTCGTCTACGAACACAGTCCGATGATGTTTCGCGGGAGTTATCGCGATGCATAACGTTCCAATTCCCCGCATTATCGTGTACAAAGTGACGTTGAACGTGTTATTTCGAAAGCAATTATCTCTGCTTGCGCGTCTCGTTTTCCTACGGGGATTGCAAGAAGGAAGGATAGGTTAGTTGCCTAGGGCGTAAAGTTAGAAAGTATGCGTGCGCCGGGTTATCTCTTGAAACGAAACACACGTTCCACCGACATTTCCTCCTCTTGTACCTAGGTACGGTACACGTGAGAGGAGAATAAAGAGAGAGAGAGAGAGAGAGAGAGAGACACGTTTATGTTCTCAGACGTTCAACACTGCGTGTGTAACGTTGTAACGTGGCATAAATCATCGGCGACAATGTCTTTTGCCATTCACGAGCAGCGACTGACTTTGTACAATACGATCTGTTCGTTAATAAGGGCATAGGCAGAGCGCACGTTCGCGGTTAGGGGCGTTGCGTCGGCGTGCACGCGAACCGTGTGCATTCTCTCGGGATATTTAATAACGATATTTTTTTATTCATCGATTAAACACCCCCGTATAATACTTAGTCTATGGAAGACGAGGATAAATAGGCATACGTAATTGCATACGTAATCGGAAATACGAAACATACGCTTCCGACCACGGAAGATGCTGTAGAACTTTGTTTATAAAGTTGTCATTTGTAGAGTAAATAGCGCCATCAATTTTTGTAACTGCTTACTGTGGCTGCAAGTGGTGTTTGCACGGCTATTTGCGACGCTGACTAACCTAAGTTTCAGGCGGTATTGTATAATTTTGTATCATTCACTAGCTAACTTTGATAACGACTGCGATATTTGATACTACGGACAATGAATCGATAGACGTAGATATGAAACGGAGATAGGAAACTTCACTGATGCGAAAATAAAGAGTAAAAAGTGCAAATGTCGTTTGCGGCCGCTGTACCTGTATGTATAATTTCCGGTAACGGACAAAGTGAATTCAATCATCCGTACGCACAGCAATTTGAATTCGACGAGTCTCGCAAGTGGCGGGTAACAGACTTCCGATTTTATAATTAATAATTCTGGAACGACGTACAGGCGTGAAATTTTTGGTTGAAATTTCAGCAAATGAAATTCCACTATTTACCGCCGCCATATATTTACCGTCTTCTTCGACTCGGCGAAATTAATCATATACATACACACACACAAATACACAAAATACATACGTCAGGAACAAAAAATTATTCACGTTTACTCGTCTAATCGATTACT
This sequence comes from Frieseomelitta varia, assembly GCF_011392965.1. Taxonomy (NCBI): domain Eukaryota; kingdom Metazoa; phylum Arthropoda; class Insecta; order Hymenoptera; family Apidae; genus Frieseomelitta; species Frieseomelitta varia. Next base: position 576,491 of record NW_025110301.1, on the reverse strand, counting down.
ATTACTCGTAGCGTGAAGTGAGCTGTACGATATACGAAAAAAGAAAAAGACAAAAAAAAGAGAAGGAAAGACGGAAAGAAGAGACTCGTTTCACCTTTTGTCGAAGAAAAAAAAAAGAAAAAAAAAGGACGTAGGAACATAAGTTATACATCTTTTAGATCGCTATTTGTAAGATTCATACTCGATGTCCCTTCGGCCGTTTACTTTTTTACGACTACACCGCTCTTATCTCGGTAAGAGTGTTATCGAAGATTTTTCGATACGATATTTCGATCGTGGGAACGACAGCGAGCTTGTCGTCGATTATCAACGAAGATGTTTCGGCAGTTGTGCCGCACCTTCGTGAAAAAAACAGTAACGGGTAAAAAATAGTTAACGTTAAAAACGAAAGAAAACAAAAAAACAAAAAAAAAAAAAGAAAAAGAAAAAATCGCTCGGCACGCTCGCCCGTCGTGTTTCCACGTTTCTCTCAGGTATTTAGCACGTTTGTAATCTAAACGACACTTCTGTGTGTAATATAATCCAGGCCAGAGCCTGGCTTCCATCCGAAAGGATTTGTACGATTGTATTTGTAGAGAGAAGAGGAGGATGAAAAAAGAAAAAAAAAAAAAAATTAGAAAAAAACGGGATAAAATTCTCGACGTTCTCTTATTATAGCGGCTTCCTTCGTAATCATCATCGAATCAGTGCTTTAACAGTGCGTGCGCGAGAAAAAAAAAAAAAAACGATAGATTTTTTATAGGTCACTGCGTATCGAGCGACTGTATATATGTACATATATGTTCGTTGTTTTCGAGAGTTTGGAAAGCGGACTATAATACTTAGAGTCTTTGCGTGAAGAAACGCTTAGAATCGTAACGGACATACGTGTAGACTGACGAGTGAAGACTCATAGCTTGTAACATATACATATATATATATATATATATATCTATATTCCGTACGTATTCTTTTCACTGTAGTCTCACTGTATCATAGACGGTGTTTAATTTCAAATTCAATTTTTTACACTGATATAAAATCGGGAAATGTCTGTGGTGATCTGCAGGGAATATGTATCGATTAGAAAAGAAAAAAAAAAAAAAAAAGAAATATCGTTGCATTAACCCACTGCTCGTCAGTGTATACGAAACGCAACTGGAAACACTTAAAGAAACAATGACTCTTGTTAAGATTAAAGTATTCTTCGAGCCTTCGCTCCTCTGTCCTCTCTCTCAAAACGAAATTTTGCTGTTTTCTCGTCTTTGACTCTGTGCGAACAAACTATTAAAAA
>NW_025110301.1:568240-575208 GCF_011392965.1 Frieseomelitta varia | reverse complement strand
TGAAATTATTAACTCTCTACATTCAATGTAATCATTAAAAAAAAAAAAAAAAATTAAAAAAAAAAAAGATAAAAAAGTAAAAATATTCATGAAAGAACTCGGAGATTGAGAGATTTAAAGAGGGTTAGTTTCCCTTGCGTGTCGCGTGTCTGAACAAGGGGGAGAACGAATGCGATAGCTAAAGGGCAGAGAGACTAAAGAAAATAGAGAACGAAATCCTGTAATTTTCTCGCGTTAAGAACCGTTCCCTTTTTTGCCGACGTCTCTCGAAAGAGGGGATCGCCTCTTTCAAACGACGTCGGCAGAAATATTCACCGACACGCGTGTCACCGGTGGAGAAGAGATAGCGCGTGACAAACTTGATCCCGGTGTGTTTTATCCGAGGGTGAAACCAAATCAGTATTACCATCGTTCTTCTTCGATCCCGTTGGCCGGGCAACGACGATTTTCGAAGCGAGGCTCGTTGCTCGGCTGGAGGATTACGTGTGTAACGAGCGCCTGATGTGTTTCTAAGTCTGGTTAAGCTGACTGTTCATTTCCTCGAAATTCGTGCGAGAATTACGAGGAGGTGCAGGTGGAAAGGAAGGAATTGAAAGGAACGGGTGTTTGGTTTTTATTGAACAAACAAAAAAAAAAAAAGAAAGGAAGGAAGAGAGAGAGAGAGTGTGTGTGTGCGTGTGTAAATGAGTGCATGTTTAAAAGAGAGAGAGAGAGAAAGTTTGAAAGGGAAGAGAGAGTTTTTTTTTATTGCGAGCAGCAGAGACAGTATTGTTAACGCGGTTGATCGTTATATGTGCATAAGAAAAGCTTCGGAAATAAAAGAAATCTAAATCATAGAAACGACGTGTTTCCCTGCCTGTTAAACTGATGCGAGATAACGGTTTTCGTCGAGAAACGAGTGCCACGAGAAGCGGGGAATAAGTGAAGATAAGTTTTGTAACTTAGAGGCGTAAATTAAATGATTGAACAGTTGAAAGCATTTCTTTTCTTGTTTCTTTTACTAGAACATCTGCCTTGTAAATTAAAACGTACAATAGAAAGAAAGAATTTGAATCGTTCGAAAAGCGTTTGACGAGTTAGAGCAATCAGAGAGAGAACGCGTTCGAAAGCACAGATCTGCTTTGCCTTTCGTTTCGAGTGAGAACTTGTAAAATACCTGTGTAATTCGAGATCCAAGACATTTTATAATAATACAATGATTCAATAATTACACTTGCCTTTTGATACTGGACAACTTGCGCGTGATTCATGTTACGAAATATCGAGAGAGATTCAATAATTATTGTCATCGATCGCGCGGAAACATTTTAAAATGAAAGCTCTGTAGATCGATAGATAAGCGAACGATACGATCGCGTACACTGTTCGCAAGAACGAACGAGTTTCACGTGTACAACGTGAAAGGACGCCATGCTCGGATATCTTCGGGGACGAAGAACTGGTCCACCCACTGGGAATTCCAGATTTTTTTTTTTTCCATCAGTTATCGAGCAGGGAGGAGTATGGGAAGCGTGCACGGATCGTGATCGATTCGCATCGGCCCCGATTGAGAACGATCCTTATCGAGCCAGCGCGATGCTAACGACGTCTACAAAGTTTCGACGAATCCTTTAATTCACAATAGCTGGCGTTAAGAATTGTAATACAATTTTTGTTCGACACTTGAATAATACAATATTTTAGACATTTTACAAACGTAAAGCAGTCGATTTGAGTAATTTTTCGTAAAATTAATATGAATGAGTTTCTCTATTTTTTTTTTGGACTTCGATGTCTCCCATGGGAATTTTATGGTTAAGTGTTAAAGAAGCGTTCGATATTTGCAATATAACAGATTAATTATCCGTGGTTATAAATTTCTTTTATTAAATTATGGTTAAGTGTTAAAGAAGCGTTCGATATTTGCAATATAACAGATTAATTATCCGTAGTTATAAATTTCTTTTATTTAGCTCTCTTTGTTGGACGGTTGTTTTCTCAGCCATCGTGGAATTTTCGTTTCGACTCGAACTTTTTTCCTTTTTTTTTTTTTTTTTTTCTTTTTTTTTTTTTTTTTTTTTTTTTTTTTTTTTTACATGCTTGGCGCAACGCAGAGTCGTTTCACGCGTCATTTTTTCGTGATTTACCAATTTTTATTCCCAGTACACGTTGTGTCGGGCAAATTGTTTTCCATCATCGTCATTGACGAAACGTAAACGCCACCGGTTTGCAAACAGCGCACGCACAACCATAAATTCCAGCTTGTACGCGACTGTTTATGAATAACGTGCCTCGAAAATACCAGAAGTCGAGAGAGAAGCCTGTTCGATATATTGTTCGCTGTACATTCTTAATCCCAGTGTGTCAAGCACTACTCTACAACCGATTCCTATCTCATCCCATCCCGTTCCTGCTCCATTACTCATCCCCAACGTCTTCCAAAGCTTCATCATCATCTCCTGCCAATTATTTTTGTTAGAACGTTCAGACAACAGAGAGATTATGTGAGATCGTGTTTTCCCACGGTATCATCATCTCCTGCCAATTATTTTTGTTAGATCGTTCAGACAACAGACAGATTCGGCGAGATCGTGTTTTTTTTCCACGGTATTACAACCGCCTCTGACATTTGTCTTCAAATTATTCAGAGGGCGACCTATCCTCTCCCCCACATCTCCCGATTAATCATCCCGACGTTATTTCATCTCCACGAGTTCTCTCTCGTTTTTCTCTCGTCTCGAGCCAGACATCCAGATCGTGGACGATCCTTGTACACGCGACTTGCGACACGAGAAAGCCCGCTGAAGCCAGATTCCATTTACTTAGAAGCGGCTGCTAGCGAGTTTAGGTAAGGTGAAGCAGATCGTTTAATTCGTCCCGCGGCTCGATTTGGAGAGAGCCGGTCCGCGCGATCCGCGTGGATGAAATCATGCGACGTGGGGAAATCCCTCTTCTCGTCTTGTTCGCCCGTTTCCAGGCCCAGGGTTTTCGCGCGTGCGAACCGAAAAGCTCGCGCGTTTCAACCACTTGCGCCGGCAACCGATTGCGGACCGTAACGAGTGACCGAACCGATTATATACCGACAATTCGTCGCTTTCTTTTCGAACTCGTTCCGGTACGATGTCGCTGGTTAGAAATTACTGCGAAGTAATGAACTTATTATTCGTTTTGCCTGGGTTATACTTGAATTAATATTTATTTATTTGTATATATAAATATATATTTATTTATTTATTTATATTAATAAATATATAATATATAATATATATATAAATAAATAAATATTATATATAATATATAATTATTATAAATATTATATATATTATATATATAAATAAGTAAATATTATATATAATGTATAATTATAAATATTATATATATTATATATATAAATAAATATTATATATATTATATATGCAAATAAGTAAATATTATATATAATATATAATTATAAATATTATATATATTATATATATAAATATATAATATTTATTTATTTATATTAATAAATTTATACTTATGTTTAACACACTGTGGACGGGAGACGAATGTTCGTGTCTTTCAGTTTCCAACTGTTGCGAACGGGGAACGCTTTTTTGCGTTTGTTGTAGGGGACATGACCCAGGCAACTTTATATATATAATATTAATATAATATATATATTAATATAGTATTATTTTATATAGATATTATATATTATAATGTTATATAATATTTCAAGAAGTAGGGAAATTGTTTCCTAACATATCACACCAAGAAACGTTACTCTATTTTCACTTTATTCAATAAACTACCTCTGAAACGAAAAATGCTTAACAATTTTAATTACTAATAAAATAATACACTTGTTAAATGCTATACATTCTCTTGAACCCTTTCAATCATAATGTTAAATAATTCAAAAATACAGGCGACACGCTTATCAAAGCATAAAGCGTCCTCAATGTGTTAATATAGATATAAACTAAATACTAGTCGAAGTCTGAAATGCATAATAAATAGTTTCTTAAATATTACTATAAAAAAAAATATGTAGTAACATTTAAGAATATTTTATCAATAGTGAATTAAACAAGTGCATATACGCGTTGTTACGAAGTTTCCCTGTTGCTCCAAGAAATACGCAGGGCGCGCCGAGTGAGTGCTCCCGAATGAAATTGCAATAAAATATTGCAATAAAAAAATCCTCGACGTGCGTGGCACGTCATTCGAGCGCAAGAGGCGCTTGACGAAGCGCCGGCCTGTTCTCAGCTGCGCCTCGGCCGAGGTAAAATTAGAGGTAGACCGTCCGCGGGGCAATTATTAAAATAGAAGAGTGACCAGAGGTGCGGTAGAGCATCGTAGCGCCGACGACTGACTCATCCCCGGCTCGTCTCTGCTCGCGAAAACGCGCGGAACGTTCGCGCGAGGCGGAGATCTATTTGTCGTGGCGGCAGCTGGACCCGATCGACAGGGATTCTGTGCAGATCTCTCCCTCAGGGTCAATGCCATCGTCGTCGTGTTCTCCCATTGGCCCATTGTTGACTTTGGCCGCACTGTGGACTCCACCGCACGAGGAGAACAAATCATCGTGAAAAACAAATCCTACGCAGGATCTACGCAGATTCACGCGGTTATCAGATTCATCTGATTCCGAACGCAACCGGTGTACGACGTGACTGGAATTTACGGGACATCAGTGTGTGTGTGTGTGTGTGTGTGTGTGTGTGTGTGTGTGTCTGAGTGTGTGTGTGTGTGTCCATTGGAGAAGAGCGTTGCGCTCAAGGCGAGCACGCCTTGCTTCTCTCAAGACGTTACGTTATTATGGAACTTGGCTCGTTAACCCCTCGGCTAGTGGGGTAAGTCGTGTGCGACGTAAATAGGGTTTACCAGGAAGAACAGCGAGAGAGAGAGAGAGAGAGAGAGAGAGAGAGAGAGAGAGAGAGGTAGGATCGATTTTTTTTCAACTATGCATAAGAGAGGGGCGTTGTGCATATATGTAACAACACGTGTCTTTAGTTTAACGGTCGATAAAGAGCCTTTCTGCGAACGTATGAAATTGATTTTGGTGTTCTTGTGACAGTCGACGAAGGCTAGTTACATGTAAACACACTTCAATAACGTGTACAATACAAAACGAGTTTCGTGCAATTTTTAATGGAAAATCCGATTAAATACGATCCACTTGTAGAATTTTCCGAGCTAAAGAAACTGTATATGACACGTTAAAAAAAAGAAAAAAAACGTGTAACAGACACGCACGACGCACGTAAAAAGACGACGCGTCTACGTGTATCAAGAACACGGATAACTCCGTGGTAACAAGTTTTCACGCGGCACGTTTAGCACTCGTTGAAAACCACGATCTCTACCGAGCAACTCCACGTGTCTTCGCTCTTGTGATCGATAAAGGGTCTTTCTTGCGTTAGTGAAAGCGCTTGAGATCGCTTTCGCCGCCCGTGTATATACATATATACGTATATAAAGGCAGGATTAATTTTAACCCCTTCGCCAAGTTGAAAGCCGGACGAGCAGCGCGAGTAATCAGACACCGTGCCTCAAAAGAACAATGCGCGTCGTTTTAAGCTAAAGTTACTCATGAAGCATACCGTTTTCGGTCGTTTGTTCGTCGAGAGAGACAGAGAGAGAGAGAGAGAGAGGATTCCTCCCCTGTATATTAGCGCAGAGTTTCAAGTTTATCCGATCAAATCTGCTCTCTATCTAATTTCCATGAAGTCGTGCGAACCGTTATGAGACTAATCTTCGAAGTAGGCCAACTTGGGGTGGTTGGTTTCGACCCTTGAACGATCCTATTCAAAAGGATTTGCAAACTGAATAGCCGTCACGCCGCTTTGAGATACGAGCGACGTGACGTCATTTGCTTCTTCCCGCTTCGTCGCGTTCCTCTTCCTGCTTTCGGCGGGCGGTTATCCCTCCGCTTTCTTCTTCGAAACGCATTTACGAGCCAGCACGAACAGGGGGAGCCTCATTCCTGCGTTCACTTTCGCCGTTTGTTGCCGCGCCGGATCGCCGATCGGCAATAATCGTAAAACGATCGGCGTGAAAACAGCGTCGACGATCAACGTTCACCGGCGTTTCGCACGAACGCAGATGAAAAGGCTCGTGTTGCTCATGCTGATTGAACGGCGCGCGGCAATTTTTCGCGCAATTTCATTTTGGGAAGAGCGATACCTCCACGCAACTGTCTATTAACTCTGTCGATCTATAAAAAAAAAACATCCCCTGTTCCAACTTTCTACATCTGCTCTTCTTCGTTTCGTAGCTTCGTTTCGACCCATTGCGCTGGCGACTGATTCGCGCGGACCGTAACGAGTGACCAAACCCGTGTATATATAATTCGTCGGTTTTTTCCCCTTTTAAACTCGGGGCTGGAATAATATCACTGGATAGATAGAAGTAATAAAGAAGTAATAAATTTATTTATTTTGCTGGGCTATATTTAAATGTAAATGCTGAAAGGTTTTGGGTTATATTTAAATGTAAATACTGAAAGGTTTTGGGTTATATTTAAATGTAAATACTGAGAGATTTTGGGTTATATTTAAATGTAAATACTGAGAGAATTTTGGAACAAAAAGTCCTCGACGTGCGTGGCAAGAGGTTAAGGGACGAAGCTTCTATTTTGTCTTTTTTTTTTTCTCGAAAGATGAAAAACTTCGTCTTCGGTTCTTTCAGTAAGGTGGAATTGGAATTGGAAAATTCTGTTTCTTGCTTATTTCTTTTTAGCATTTAATTCCTCAGTTTTTTATAATTAACTGATCTCCTATCACTGAGATCTCCTAACACTGCAGCTGGAAGATGATTCAACGTCATCCACGTCACTCCAGCACAAGAGGTTAAGGGACGAAGCTTCTATTTTGTTTTTTTTTTCTCGAAAGATGAAAAACTTCGTCTTCGGTTCTTTCAGTAAGGTGAAATTGAAATTGGAAAATCTGTTTCTTGCTTATCTCTTTTTAACATTTAATTCCTCAGTTTTTTATAATCAACTG
>NW_025110301.1:530347-568219 GCF_011392965.1 Frieseomelitta varia | reverse complement strand
CTAATACTGCAGCTGGAAGATGATTCAACGTCATCCAGCGCAAGAGGTTAAGGGACGAAGCTTCTATTTTGTTTTTTTTTTTCTCGAAAGATGAAATACTTCGTCTTCGGTTCTTTCAGTAAGGTGAAATTGAAATTGGAAAATCTGTTTCTTGCTTATTTCTTTGTAGCATTTAATTCCTCAGTTTTTTAAAATCAACTGATCTCCTATCACTGACATCTCTTAACACTGCAGCTGGAAGATGACTCAACGTCATCCACGTCACTCCAGCGCAAAAGGTTTAGATATTAACGGTAGTCCATAGTTAAATCAACGTCCAGCGCATCCTCTTTTTTGCCCATGTTACGGCAGCACGTGAACGCAAAAAACTGGTTTATCATGCATACAACGGCAACGAATAATCAAACATCTGGCGACCGGAGGCGAACGTTGCGAATACGTCCCTGACCCTTACCTGATTGACTTTTTTTCACCCGGTGGGGCCTACCAAGCCAGATTTCATCCCGTCCCACCGAAGATTCCCTTCGAAACGTGCAACCTGCCGTTTGCCTGCGGCCTCTCTGCTGGATCTCTCCAGCATCTGGCGGTCCCTCTTTCTCTCTCTCTCTCTCTCTCTCTATGTCTCTCTTCTTTTCACTCTGTCTCTTTCTGCTTCTCTCTCTCTCTCTCTTTCTCTCTTTCTTCTCTCTTTTTCTATTTCGAAGTCACTCTATTTCTATCTCACGCTCGGTCTAACGTTTACGATACAACAACGTGTGTCTCTCTTTCCTTGCTGTTGCAGCGAGCATGGAAGGGGCCAGAGGCCGAAGGAGAAGGAGAAGAACCAGTTGTGAACCAGAACCGTCGGTCCTCAGAATCTCCCAGTCACCTCTTCGAGTCTGTACGGGGACCAGCGCGTGGATTTGTCCCGATCGTGTACACCTCGACGTTTTCCCGCTACCGGCGCGCAGCAACGATCGCGCCGATCGATCGATCGCCTACCCAGGATGACGAGGGGGACGCAAGTCGAGGACGCGGACGATTGACAGGTCGGTGAGTCGATTTTCGCGGCTGCGCGCGCGACGGAAACCGGTCGGCGAGCTTGCTGGTTTCACTGCGGCGCGGAGCGGCCATCCCGAACTGACATTGCCGCGGAAAGAAAGAAAGAAAGAAAGAAAGAAAACGAGAGAAAGAAAAGAAACGAACCGGTATCGAGCAACCGGTAACCGAATTTCGCCGTGCAGTCGCCTCTATCGATTGGTCGTTCGATCGACAGTGAGTGATAGATGATATTCGCGATTGCTTCCCTTTCATGGTTCCCCTTTTCAATGCCTGATGGCTTTCAGCGACCGCCGCGCAGTGGGAACAGCGTTCTTTGAACGATTTGCAAGCGCCATGTTTGTTTTTATGCCACAAACGAGAATACACTTCTGTATCTATCGAAAATTATTGCCTGTTTATTGAAACGGAGGATTTCAGATTGTAGTTTCACACTGATGAGAGGGTGGTATTTGTTTTATCTGTTCGAAGAGACATTGAGTTTCTTTCTTTTTCTTTTTCTTTTTTTTTTTTTTTTTTGNTTTTTTTTTTTTTTTTTTTTTTTGAAACGAAGATTTCGACGTATGGTTCGTTTGATCAATTGAGTCACACCGGCCAACTTGATAAATTAAAAATTAGAGGGAACACGACGATGTTGCGAGTATTATATATATAACGATCGTTCCGAGTCTTCTCGGAAGGTTCAATTAATTTTATCATCCGTCGTGTCGAGAGCTAAAATCCATGAATGAAAACTCCATCCGCCGATCGATCGTTTTGTTACGACGTCGCGGTACAGAGGTGCTAATTGCGATTGATCCGGCGCTACGAGACAGAAATTCAATCTGGAAACCGCGTAGGTGACTTTCCATCCGTCATCCGAAGGACAATAACGCGAAGAAGCGTGGGGCCATATTAAAATTCATTGTAACACGACGTGACACGCCATAAATGTCGCACGGAGTTAAAACAAATGTTAACAGAATTAACAATTAAAAAAAATGTTAACTCATACAGAAACCGAAAGGGGGACATACAGGATGTACGATCGATCGATTTGTCTGGTTATTCAACGTTTACTTACGAGCGATCCAAGGCCCGATGATGCATTCATTAATGCGTCTTTGAACGCATAAATTGCGACAATGCATAGGTTATTGAGAATAATTATTTCATGCGTGCCGTATACGCACGTTTCACGTGTCAGAAAAGAGGAGTCAATAACCTAGGGCTTAGGTTACGTGCTCGAAGTTATAAATTTTTTAAACTTGCATTCGATTCTTGCATGGGACGAGGTATGAAATGTAGCAAAATCTGAAGTATGTATATACTATACGTATGTGGACGAAAATATTCGGACACTCGATGAAAAATTATCATGACAGTTACATAACAATCCAGTTGGTATTATTTTAGAACAAGGCCTTCACTTTGACAAGCCTACGTTAAGTTTTTTTTCAACGATATATTTTAATAATGCAGCAAGGATATATTTTTGTTCTCGAAAATTGTAAGAATTCAAATATCTCTGGAAACTTAAAAAATTTTTTCCATGACTGAATCTACCGTGATCTTGAATTTTATGAAACGAACTTTGAACATTAGGGTTAAATGGCAAAACGTTGAATTTCTTGAATTTTTAAAGTTTAACTTTGATGTCCAAGATTCGATAAAAAATGGCGGAAAATCGTGTAACAAATTTGACAAATCTTACACAGCAATATGTATAACAAATTTAGTCACACTTTTACAATTTTCGATGATGAAAAAGTACCCTAGCTTTTTCCACCTGTTGCGTGTTGTAGAAACATCTTTGGACAAATAGGACTCGAGAATGTTGGTAAACTAGTGGTTTCATTTAAAGTAACTGAATTAATGTACACATTTTTTGTCACAGAGTTTAAACAGAATTTAAATCAGTATTTTTTTCATCAACTACTTTTATTCACCTCTACATGTAAAACAGATGGAATTTGTTAAGAAATAGAAAACATACATGTCACCAATTAAAATTAAATTCTCACTTTTTGTCATTATAATTAAAGAAGGTGATATTTTCAATAATTGGAGTCAATTTCTAGAAAATTTCTATAACTGATAGTTAATAGAATTTTCTTTCTTTTTTCAATAAATCATTCGCAATCATCGTGCAGAGCATGAACCCTTATATTATCCATACATGTTATCAATTAAAATTAAATTCTCACTTCTTGTCATTATAATTAAAGAAGATAGTATTTTCAATAATTGGAGTCAATTTTTAGAAAATTTCTATAACTGATACTTAATAGAATTTTCTCCCTTTTATATTCTTATATTATCGTTGCGTTATATTTTTTGGCTGCCAGAATCTTTGTTAAATCAGAGTTAAAAATCTTCCACAGTCTAAAGTATTCACAGGATATTAACTCGACACTCGGTTTTGTTCTCAACTCTACATGGAGAACAAGTTTTTGGATACACGATACAGGTTTCTCGGCGACGAATATCGGTGGTGAATACCAATTTTGTAAGAATCGGCAGTTTCTTCCGAGTTTAAACGGTGATCTAACGAACGGATCGAGCACGCTCGATCACGAAGCTTGACGCTTTTTGCCGGTTGCTCAAACTACACCCACGCCGTCGTCTACGATTTGCATATCACGTTCTGCTATTCCTTCGTGTTTACGAGCGATCCGATCGCTGCTTACATTCCGCACGCGCATAATCTCCTGCTTGTGGAAACAAGTGGACTTCGGTTACGTGGAAATAGCAACGATAAGACACGCTGCCTTTTGTCGTTACTGCACGCATCAAACGTGTACTGATTAACAGGGCTCGAGATTCTTGTTTTCAATTCATTCCCGAGATAAGGCGAAACGAAAAACGCTATTTGAAAACAATTTGCGCGGATAACATCGTCTAGTTTGTTACATTATTTATTTATTTCTTTTAGATGCGAACTTAGGAGAAAGAGGGAAATAATTTGCATCATTACAAACACTATTCATTAAGATCAAATTAATTACACATTTTACAAATTAGTGCAAATTGACTTATTTTCTTTCGAATCTGAGCTCATTTGTTCGCGAGATAACGTAAAGCAAAACTATCGCGAGGCCATTTGAAAATAATTTGCGCGGATAGCATCGTCTAATTTGTTACATTATTTATTTATTTCTTTTAGATGCGAACATAGAGGAGAAAGAGAGAAATAATTTTCCTTGATTACGAACACTATTACGCATTTTACAAATTAGTGCAAATTGACTTATTTTTTTTCGAATCTGAACTCACTTATTCGCGAGATAACGTAAAGCAAAACTATCGCGAGGCCATTTGAAAATAATTTGCGCGGATAACATCGCCATAGTTTATTTCTTTAGATGTGAACTTGGAGAAAAAGAAAAATAATTTCCTTCATTACGAACACTATTCATTAAGATCAAATTAATTACACATTTTACAAATTAATGCAAATTGACTTATTTTCTTTCGAATCTGAACTCACTTGTTCGCGAGATAACGTAAAGCAAACTATCGCGAGGTTATTTGAAAATAATTTGCGCGGATAACATCGCCATAGTTTATTTCTTTAGATGTGAACTTGGAGAAAAAGAAAAATAATTTCCTTCATTACGAACACTATTCATTAAGATCAAATTAATTACACATTTTACAAATTAATGCAAATTGACTTATTTTCTTTCGAATCTGAACTCACTTGTTCGCGAGATAACGTAAAGCAAACTATCGCGAGGTTATTTGAAAATAATTTGCGTGGATAACATCGCCATAGTTTATTTCTTTAGATGTGAACTTGGAGAAAGAGAAAAATAATTTGCTTCATTACGAACACTATTCATTAAGATCAAATTAATTACACATTTTACAAATTAGTGCAAATTGACTTATTTTCTTTCGAATCTGAGTTCATTTGTTCGCGAGATAACGTAAAGCAAAACTATCGCGAGGCCATTTGAAAATAATTTGCGCGGATAACATCGCCATAGTTTATTTCTTTAGATGTGAACTTGGAGAAAAAGAAAAATAATTTCCTTCATTACGAACACTATTCATTAAGATCAAATTAATTACACATTTTACAAATTAATGCAAATTGACTTATTTTCTTTCGAATCTGAACTCACTTGTTCGCGAGATAACGTAAAGCAAACTATCGCGAGGTTATTTGAAAATAATTTGCGTGGATAACATCGCCATAGTTTATTTCTTTAGATGTGAACTTGGAGAAAAAGAAAAATAATTTGTTTGACTACGAACACCATTCATTGAGATCAAATTAATTTATTTATTTTTTTTCGAGTCCAGACTCATTTATTCACCAACATGTGAGAAAAAGAAGGCAAGCTTAATAATAATCGTGACAGCCAAGACAACACTTTCGTCACATGTGTGCAAAATGTAAAATACTTTATTGTGCGAATTGAACATCATAAACGCGGTATATCTGTTTTATTTTTCAAGCACGACCACGTCTTGTCAAACAGATTAGTAATTGGTATTTATTTATGGATACTGGCACATTAAGAGTGATGATATTTGAGAGAGATAAGTGCAAAACTGTTCTAAATAAATACGAAATAATCTGCTTATATGTCTCTCGATGAACTATCAAATATAGGTTAATCAACAATTTACAGCAAGCACGAAGAATTATATATATATATATTTATCAAGACAAACAAATTCATGGAATTCAATGTTTTGCACGGCGTGAAACACTGTTATTAAACAAATAAATAAAGTAAATAGTAATGCAGAAACGTGTTTGCGTATACATCGCCTACGCGCGAACGTGCCAATGTCTTCAATAAACACGTCCACGAATAATTTCAGAGAGATAATCGCGTTAGAAAATTTCAAATCTCCATGAAAGAGACAAAACGCACATCCGGCGTAGATCGTTAGCGCTGGTAGATAAAAGATTTACAAAGCACCTTGCTTTTTAATTTTAGAAAAAGAAGAAAAAAAAAAAAGAAAAGAATCTCGCAAACCAAATCAAAAATCAAACAAACCAAAAAAAAAAAAAATATTATGTGTCACAGAGTTAAACGTGTTTAATCCAAAACCTCCCTAAATCAATTTCCTATCGCATCGGAAGTTTCCCTATATTACCCTGGCCATGGTAATCGCATTTCCTCTTCGCTTTTTAATCGAATCATCCTCACTCTCCAACAAACCAAAATTTCCTAAATCAATTTCCTCTCTCGCGCCAAAAGTTTGCTTCCGATACTCTGGCTCTGGTTCCGGAATCCCATTCATCCGTGACATTCACCCGATTATTTATCACGCACGATCGCCACTGCGAATTGACACGTCGCGGTTCCCTTTAAACCCGCAACGACAGACGCGGCGATATTTATAATACACGCTCGACGACGAACAGCCACATTCTCATCTCGCGATTTATCTCGCGCGGCGATTTCTTTCGATGCATATAAGGACGCGTGCCTGTTAGCATCGCGACAAACTCCTCTCGCGTTCCTTTTTTTTCTCTTCTCTCCGCCGTGCCAGGCCAGTTATGCCCTCGAGCGTGCACAGATCCCTTCGGTGCCCGTAATTAACGCTGCCGAAGTTTTATCGAGTTATCTCTGATAATCGTTCGGCCATCAACCAGGCAGCCATTAGCGTCTATATTCTGCCGGATACGCGTAATTTCAATGTTTTTAGCAGTCAGAGAGAAAAAGAGAGAAAGAGAAAGAGAAAGAGTAACCTCTTGCGCTGGCAAATAGGTCGCGGACCATAACGAGTGACCGAACCGTATACAATAATTTGTCGCTTTCTTTTTCTTTTGAACTCGCCGGTACGATATCACTGGATAGAAATTATCGAGCAGTAATAAATTTATCATTTATTTTTCCTATTTTGTTTTAATTAAGTATACTTAAAACTGAGAAAATATCACAATTTTGGAACAAAAAAAATTCTCGACGTGCGTGGCACGTCATTCCAGCGCAAGAGGTTAGCCACTTGCGCTGGCAACTGATTGCGGACCATAACGAGTGACCAAACCGTATACAATAATTCGTCGCTATCTTATTGAACTCGTCGATATCATATGATATCACTGGATAGAGATTATTGACAAGTAATAAATTTATTATTTGTTTTGCTTAAGTATACTTAAAACTGAAGAAATATTACAATTTTGGAACAAAAAAAAATTCTCGACGTGCTAGCGCAAGAGATTAACTATCTGCGCTGGCAGCTGATTGCGGACCATAACGAGTGACCGAACCGTATACAATAATCCGTCGCTTTTTTTTCTTTTGAACTCGTCGGTATGACATCACTGGATAGAAATGGTTAAGAAGTAACAAACTTCAGTTGAGGGGGCAGGATAATTTGACGGGCCTAAAAATTACGAATACTTTGGAGTAATTTTGGTTAGTAAAACAAAAGCACATATTTGACATGAGCTTTTGTGGTTTATTTTAACACATTATGAACTATAAAAAGCAACATTAAAAGAGAAAAATAGAGGGCTCTTGTTTAACTTTTTAACGGCATCCTTTTACGATAACTTTTTTTTTACATTGCCTATAGGTGTGCATGATTCCAGCGAAACAGGATTAGTTGCAACAAAAAGGCGAAAATAGTTCAAAAGTGAACAATATCCTCTAGGGATTGACGATCCAACATTTTGATTTTTGTGGAAATTATGAAAATACCAGCTATTTGTTTCTGATGTATCGAATTTATGCCAAAAATTTCTACGTTTTTTCGAAATTGTTAAAAATTAAAAAATGTCCGATCGTCAATCCCTAGTAAATGTTACACTAACGATACGTACCAAGTTTCACAGTAATGGGTTGATTAGATTCCAAGATATCTTGCACACCGTTTCTAAAAACCTAGTTCCGAGAGAAACGCGTTTCAAAACTTCATTTTTCATATCATTTACATACTTTTTTTACTTATATATCGCGACTCGCGGTTCTTACAAATCACAACTAAATTGAATCCAAGTCCCCTAATATTCGATTCACCAAAAGTAATATTTGAATCACACGATTTACACTTTATAATACTGCCTAAAGTTGTAAACAGTGATAGAAATTCAATTATTCTGTATAATTGATTTTATTATTATATAAATTTATTTTTTATTATTGTATATTACGATTTTTTATTACTATTTACGATTTTTTATTATTATTTGTTATTATTTATTACGATTTATTATTATACCCTAAGATAAGTCGTTTTAAAGACTAGGACCTTTTGTATCTTATTTCTAAGACCTCAAACTACTATTTAAAACAAAACAAAACAAAAAAAAGTCGATTTTTCGAAAATTTCAAACTGTCCTGACCCCTTAAATATACATAAAAATGAGAAAATGTTGCAATCTGGGACAAAAACTTCTCGACGTGCGTGGCATGTCATTTCAAGAGGTTAATCCTTCATCGTTCTTCCTCTTAATTGAAGTTCCCTTGTCACGCGAACTCGTCGAAACAACAGCATCCACAGTCCTCAGGGAAACGAGCCTCGTTTTTGCTAAAGGAGACCTCAAACATGTCTGGCGCGCGAAAGTTGGGCAACGGGCGGTGTTGCTTCTCTTTTTTTGGCAGTAAGTAATTATTTTCGCAGCGTAATCACGCCCGGAGAGTTTGGCAATCGGTGTCAGGTGTGGAAGTTGGTGGAATTCTCTTGTGCGTCTTCTGGCAACGTTCAGCAATCTGGTAAAAGATTACTCTCCCGAAAATTGGAACCGGTTCGTGTGAAATTCACAGGGGACGAGAATCGTGGACAGTTGGTTCGACATTCGTGCGATTCGAATACCGATGAGTTCGGTAATAAGGGGCTGGAAATTGTTGAACGTTACTTCACACTGCTTGTATTCGTTTATGCACAGCGTATAATGTCACGTACGTGTTCAACCGATTTACATACATTCAAGCCTGAAATTGGGACATTCCTCGAATCGCAACGTTTTAATTATTTGAGGAATTCGGTGACTTTTTGTCAATTTTATGATATGAACGACAATTCTTGTAATTTACTCTCGCCCATTCAAATATACAAACAGCGACTGCTAATGGATACATTAATTGATGTTTATCGTGCATCGTCGATGAGTATACACAAGTGAATTTTTATCTTAATTCGTCGAGAGAGAAGAATCCTTATTCCGGTCCCCGACGTGCTGTTCGAGTGCATGTGCGTCCACAAGCATCGTTGCACATGTGCACACGTTACGTAACTATTTGTAATAGCCGTTTTGTTTGACTTGCAACAAAGGGGGGGTATTTAGCGCATGTACGTTCTAGTCGCTTCTATGCTAATCCGCGCGCATTTTTATCTCTGATGTCAATTGGCGTGATGTTAACATTTTTCGCGTCGAATGGAAGCTAATACACTGTGCTACCAACAATTAACACTGATGTATCGTTTCACGTAAAAAGCATAAGTCGCATGTCTTATAAACTTACTGAAGTCTCATCGACACTGACTGATATTTAAAATTTAAATCTAAATTTCCGAAATTCTCGAGATTTTCTTCTTCTTCTTCTATGTTTCTTTAATGTCGCATCGACATTAGAGCGAGGTGCCATTAGATACGTGTGTAGTAGTTTATGTTTTTTGAGATATTTTAATACTCTTTGTATGTCATTTTGAGAAGTCAGGCTTATGTTTGCGTTGATATTTCTGTCTTTGGATTTCTGTGGTGTGACATTCGTGCAGTATGTCGGGTTATTGCAATGAGTGCAGGTGGGTGGTGTAGTTTTTTTTGACTTTGTGTTCATGTGTCAGCTTGGTATGACCGATTCTCAGGCGTATGATAATTATATATCTTTCTTTCCTCTTGTTAAGGTTTGATGTTTGCTGGTGAAAGTCTTGGATACTTTTGTGTAGTTGGGTGCTCTTAGTTGTTTTCCATGTATTGTTCCATTCATTCTTTTGCTATTTTTTTGCAATGGATTATTTGGTCGTCGCAGGGGATTGGAAGATGATTGCGATTGTTAGTAAGTGAGGGAACTGTGGCTCCTTTTGCTGCTGCGTCGGCTTTTTCATTTCCTTCTATTCCTTGATGTGCTGGAATCCAGATGACTGTGGCGTTTGTGTTAGGTTGGTTGTGGTTTAGTTCTTGGATGGTGGATATTAGTTGGTTTTCTTGATCATATGGCTTCGTTAGGGATTTTGGAGTCGGTGTATATGACGATCTGGGCTTCGTTATTTATTTAATGGCTTCCAGGATGGCATAAGTTTTGGCTGTGAAGATAGATGAGGAAGAAGGGGGATTTTGTGTTTTTTTAGCTTTTTCTGTGATAATGGCGTATCCAGCTCCAGTGTCCATTTTTGACCCATCAGTGTAAATCTTGCTGTGTTGAGAGTAGTTGTTATTTAGTTCTAGGAATCGAGTTGTGTGGTCATTT
This sequence comes from Frieseomelitta varia, assembly GCF_011392965.1. Classification (NCBI taxonomy): domain Eukaryota; kingdom Metazoa; phylum Arthropoda; class Insecta; order Hymenoptera; family Apidae; genus Frieseomelitta; species Frieseomelitta varia. The sequence goes on along the minus strand of NW_025110301.1, from coordinate 557,819 downwards.
GGGCTGAGGATTTTTTTGGGGAGTTCGGCAACATTGGTATTTGTTGGGATTGCTTTTATTGTCCATGGAGGGATTTGTGGTGGTTTACGTTCAATGATGGGGTGGATTTTGAAAGGTGGTAGATTGAAGGATTTTAGTAAGTCTGACATAGAAAGGGAAGGGAATTTTGGGTTTATTGATGTAGAAAGCTTTATATCTATTGGAGAAGATGTTGTTATAGGAAGGATTATTTGGAGTGGATGAGACTTTTTTAGTGCGTGTTTAAGAGTTAGGAACTTCCTTCTGGATTCAAGTGCCATTTCTAAAATTCTAAATTTCTAAATATAAATAATTTAAAACTTTAGAAATTCTAGAATTTCTAAAATTCTAAATTTCTGAATATAAATAACTTAAAAATTTTAGTATTAAAATTTAGCAAAATACAATAATATAGAATAGTGAAATATGAATTAACTACCAAAGTGGTGAAAAATGACTAATTTATAATTTCTCTAACGAAATTGTGTTTATGACATATTTTTAAATGTTCAAGTGATTTTTGATAAATAATAAGATACACCGATAAAAGCTTGTGTTCTTTATTGTATTATTAACTTTTCCTTGCATCATGCACTTTAATTTCTTTGCTACGAATATAACACTTTAGTAGTCGATAAGTTCTAGTGTTAATAAAATGATAAAATAAAAAAAAAATAAAATATAAATGATGTAAAATTTAAAAAAAAAATAGAAATATTTGTAACAGTATGAGTATATTAGAAGTACAACTACTGAACTCACGTCTATCTAAAAAGCTGTACTTCTGCTCGAGTCCTCGAATGTTTTATGCGTCGTTCCCATTCTTATCTCGAGAGGCAAGGAAAGTTAAAACGTCTTAAGTAAAAATGGAGTCTTCTCCTACTTTCTAAAAATTTAAAAACAGATCCGAAGGAATGAACGGGCTTGAGTAAAAAAAATTACGTCGAAAGGAAATTATATAAATCGCCGCGGAAGGGAAACAAGCGACAATTAAACTGAGCCAGAAACGAACCTAACCCAAATGAAACGACAAGCTTAAATAAAAAGTTACGTCGAAAGAAAAGCGAAGTCGCAAGCGGAAAGGAGATAGTTCGGCTGTAACGAGAGAAGACGTGGGAAGAACGAGCAGAATAAGCAGACAATAAGCGCTGAAACACAGGCGAAACCCTTTACATGGCCGAAACTTGACGCGAAATTAACCGCGCAGATGAAATAAGAGAGAAACGAAAGTTCTCTCCTCTCTCTCTCTTTCTCTCTTTCTCTTTCTCTCTCTCGTTAATTACCAGCCGAGACAGCGGCGTTGCTAGCTTGTAACCGCTTCCAACTGTAACTCAACTTATTCATTACCTTTCATCGATCGTCTCTTCAGGCGAACGAAATCCTTATTTGGCGGAATGCCTCTGAAGCTCGTTAAACCGACCGTAGAAAGTTCATCGAATGCAACGACGAACTCGTGGCGAGCGAACGTTATCGATAACTCGATAGCAATTTTCCAGGTTTGCTCCCGTGACATTTTAACTTCGTATTCAATTTTCCACAATTCCCATGTTACGTGCGTACACATGTTTGTTTGGAACTTTCGACGTGTCTGATGACAAATCCGATGGATATTAGCATTTGCGAATCTAGAAGATAGTTCAAACATTTCAATCGGAATTATCAGAAAATCACGAAATATGCAATAATATGTAAATTAAAAAAATATTCATGGACGTACGGATATTTCATTTTGAATATAAAAGAGGAAATCAAAGTGGAACTTTGAGTAAATTTTTTTAATCTAATCAATAAGAAATTTTCGATACTTTCTGTGTGGATAGAAGAACTGAAACAACGATGAGAAATTATCGATATTTGTTGTAACTTCGTGAAAAGACACACAGGATCGAATGACAAATATTCAAACAAATCCATCGTCTAGCCTCGATATTCAAAGTTCAATAAAATAATGAAGAAAAAGTCGTACAGCAAGTTTTAGGGAGGCATTGTAAAAAGAAAACTTCAAAACCGCGATGAGTCCAGTCGCGAAAAAATTTTTAAGGACATTTGAATTTTAACAATTTTCAAGAGTCCAAATATTCCCATTCGTTACACAGTAAAATAAAACCATCTTCGAAAAAAAAAGAAAACGGATTCAGATGTGTCAAAATAATTATTATAATTTTCAAACAAAAAATTCTCGACGTGCGTGGCAACTGGTTGGCGCGGACCATAACGAGTGACCGTATACAATAATTCGTCGCTTTCTTTTTCCTTTGAACTCGTCGGTATGATATCACTGGATAGAAATTATTGAGAAGTAATAAATTTATCATTTATTTTGCTTATTTTGTTTTACTTAAGTATACTTAAAACTGAGAATATATTATAATTTTGGAACTAAACAATTCTCGACGAGCGTGGCACGTCATTCCAGCGCAAGAAGTTAACCCCTTTCGCTAGCAACTGGTTGGCGCGGACCATAACGAGTGACCGTATACAATAATTCGTCGCTTCCTTTTTCCTTTGAACTCGTCGGTATGATATCACTGGATAGAAATTATCGAGAAGTAATAAATTTATCATTTATTTTGCTTATTTTGTTTTACTTAAGTATACTTAAAACTGAAGAAATATTACAATTTTGGAACAAAAAGATTCTCGACGTGCGTGGCACGTCATTCTAGCGCAAGAGGTTAACTACTTGCGCTGGCAACTGACTGCGGACCTTAACGAGTGACCGGACCGTATACAATAATTCGTCGCTATCTTTTTAAACTCGTCGATATCACATGATATCACTGGAAATTATTGAGAAGTAATAAATTTATCATTTATTTCGCCTATTTTGTTTTACTTAAGTATACTTAAAACTGAGAAAATATTATAATTTCGGAACAAAAAGATTCTCGACGAGCGTGGCACGTCATTCCAGCGCAAGAGGTTAACCCCTTTCGCTAGCAACTGGTTGGCGCGGACCATAACGAGTGACCGTATACAATAATTCGTCGCTTCCTTTTTCCTTTGAACTCGTCGATATGATATCACTGGAAGAAGAAATTATCAAGAAGTAATAAACTTATCATATATTTAAATGTAACCCAGGCGAAATAAATTTGAAACTGAGAAGATGTTGCAATTTGGGTCAGAAAATTCATGACGTACGTGGCACGTACGTCATTCCAGCGCAAAAGGTTAATATGTAGTGGGGGGGATCGCTCCACGAATGTTTGTGTCATTTCGCGAAAACGAAGCCGGCTTTCCTCGCTGAAATCGGGAAACGACTACGAACCCCCGACTACGAACCTTTCGCTCGATGGAAAGCGAGTTTCGCGTAAGATTTGTTCGCCAGTATTTGCCAAAGTTCTGTTTAACGAGCTAGTTTACTATTTGTAGAAACGAACGCATAATTGCGGAGGAGATTTCAGCGTTTCATTTCCATTTGCAGAACTTAACTTGGAGAACGGGGAATTTCTCTCTCTCTCTCTCTCTCTCTCTCTCTCTCTCTCTCTCTCTCTTCCGCTCTCATTGCAATTTCCGATTAATAATAATTCCCACTGGCAAAAAATTAATATTGCAACGGAGATGATTAATTAGATTCTTCTTCAGTTTGTTTGGCACGATAATTGGAAAATTAATATGTTATATGACGTGGTTTATAATCAAGGGAATTAATTCAAATGTGTCGTCTGAATTTTCTCGTGACCTCGTTTGACGCAATATCATTCGCTCTTCGTTTGAGACTTAAATTAATTACGATAATTAAATTTCTGTTATTATTTCTGTTATTTCTGTTATTCAGCAAAACATGACCAATCTAGAAAAAGAAAAACAAAAAAAAAAAAAAAAATAGAGGAGAAATGGGTCACAGAAACTGCAAAATATTATTCTTCTGAAAGAATTTTCTTTGAAATACAATTACATTTCATAGAAAAAGTAATATGCACATTTCATCGTATATTGTAGAGTTGGTAATTGCTAAAGATTTGAATTAAATATACGAAAGCAGCAAAACAGTATAATATGTGACAGTATAATATCCGTGGCCATTTCATCGAGATGCAATGTAACTCTGTACAGTTTTATCTAAAGCAAATTTCTTTAATCTTACGTTAAATTATACAAGACGAATCTATCTGTCGAAGCTGATCTAAATCTGCCAATTTTTTTACACACTAGACAAAAGCTTCAAGTGAATTAATTTTTAAAGTATTCTAAAGAAGAGTCGTGATAACAGACATACACAATTTTTGGAAAATCGGCCTCGTAGCACCAGAGCATAAAGATTGTATCGAAGGAATTAGTTTATAATACAACACAAACTTTATTCGTGTATTTTATAAAAAAATCACTAAAATACACAACGTTGCAAATCTGCAAGCAGAATTATATTCTAAAGAATTATAAATTGTATCGATATCATTTTCTGCTGGACTCTTTTCGACATTTAATTCGCAGCCAACCGACAGTTCAACTTTCAACGAAAGATGAATCTGTAGCGTTCGTACACACATGTGTATATTTATCTCATCAAGCCAGTGATTACATCGTTCTTACGGATTTGTTCAATTGATGCGATTTTATGGACGCATCCAACGACCTTGACATTATTCCCTCCGCGACGGTTGTAAGTACGGAGTATAATAATCGCCAGTGAGACGATCGCTGTTAGGCTTTTGATAGCTGATGGGAATAACTCGGCGGTGCACGGTGCACGACACGTGTAAATGTCGTCATCGAGCAAACGTAATCGCCTTGAAATACGCTCCGCGAATACGTAATCCGCTCACGGCTACATTTAACATCGTTATTCGCCTGATACGCGTCCATTTTTAATTAACCAGAACGTTACGTTTGCCGCTCGACTGCAGCCAACAATGACGCTGTTCGATTCAAACGACTCTGTAATTTGTCTCTCTTTCAAACGCGAGCGACGCGAAGTGGCTTTAAAACGGAAACAAAGGCAATCTTAAAACTTCAAAAGAGAAAAGAAAGGAGGGATTATATCCATTTAGCTTTCTCGTTTGAAACGAAAATTTTCACATTTTCTGACGACGCGCAAAGTACTTTTTTAAATGGCAGCGTCGCAGAAAATCGAGAAACGAGAAGCTTTCAACTCAACGTGTCGAAAATTAGGAGCGAAAGAGCAACAACAGGAGGGAAAATTAGAATGATGTCGGCACGGGTTGGGTAATATCATTTAATACGATATATTTCACTCCGCGCCCCGGTGTCTACGTCACGATCCCGAGTTCGCTGGAGGGGAAACATAATTTCCACGTATGTCGCAACTTATTGATCGCGACACGATAATTAATGCGCGAAAATAACGTTAGTTATGTAGTAATACGATAATAATCAAGAATAAATCAAAAGGGTGGTATACAAGTAGAAATTAATCGACCTCTGCAAGTAGAAGTTAATTAACTCCGGCCGAGTAAACAACAATTTTACGCATGCACGTACGGTCTTGAAATCCTCGATAAATGTTCCCCGCGTTCTACTTTACAATGCTGACAATCGCTGCACCGTGTTTCCGGCGTTGAAACAACTTTATTTTAAAATATTAAACGGTTTTTTTAACAACGTCGACAAGGAGATTCAAAGTGAAATTCTCGAAACGAGAGAGAGAGAGAGAGAGAGAGAGACGGCCACTCGTTGCAAAGATGAATCCTTTGAAACGATCCGGAAGTCGTATAAATTTCTCCTGTCTTATTACCTCATGTCGCAGCATGCTCTCTCGAGAAAATATACACTTATATATATATATATATATATGCATATATATCCGCGAGGCATGCAATCCCAATCATCGGTAAACAGTCAGATGCGTTTCCCGTGTTCGTTTTGTCCAACAAAAGAAAAAAGAGAGAGAGAGGAAAAAAGGCGGATTGATGCGTGTACTCTATTTGTCAATACTAAGGAATAAAACGTCCGTCATGGAAACGTTATATTTGTAGAGACTTCATTTATCAAAATTCGATCTCCCTGCTCTTTGAAGATTTTCTTCCTTTGAAATGAATCGTTACGCGTCAAGTGTAGTATGCGGTGCATATAGTGAAGAGCATAACGTCGAATAAATAATTAATAATTTGAACTGTTACAACTTCGCAAGAAAACAAACAAGAGAAATCGTATATGCATTTGATTTCATTCGAAAGCGTGAAACCTCCACCGACACTTCCGAGTTCATTCTCACTTTATTTTCTTTTTCTTTTTGTCAAAAATGATTTTACGTTGTGTAATGTTTTTTTTTTTTTTTTTTTGTCGAAAACGTTATGTGATTTTTCTTACGCGATTGTAACTAGACGGTAGATTTCTGTGCATTTTGAAATTTCTAAGAACTAAACTTGAAATTGCTAACTCCAAAATAAATTGAATTTTGAATGAACTAAACTTGAAATTCCTAACTCCAAAAATTCCTAACTTGACATGCTGAGTGTACCATAAATCATAAATAGTATATATAGTACCGTAAGCCTCAAAAAATAGTTTTGTATGTTTCATACACTGTAACAGTAGGTAACGGTACAAACCTAAAAGCGTAGAATATGAAATATTCACATTGAACACACATATTCACGCTGAATAGTTTAATATATATATATAAAATAGAAGTACCCATAAGTAATATCGTTCTTTGCAAATTTATTAAACAATGTCATCTAGTGACTTAAAAAAATTTAAATAAAATAAAATTTTGTACAGTATCAAAAAAACGACATTACTTATGGATACTCTCAGTATATATTCTATATATAAAATTGACGTTATTCCATATAAAAAATTGAAGATCACCTTCAGCTCTCAAAAAACAGCATGACTAGAAAAAATTGTTGCGCACCATTACGTTGTATACAAAAAGACAGTACAATTTTGTCCTCTTTTATTTTTCTACAGTTGATCAGCCAAGAAAAACGCTGAATAATAAATCCGTGAACGCTACTGTACATTACTATAAACACTCCACTCTAGACGACGTTTTACACATTACGTTTCACACATAAACTTATTTCATTTTTTATTTTCCATAAATGCATAGAAATCTGCAATCCAGTTACAACAATTGAAATTGTCGACAATTTTATTCAATTGAGTTATTCTCTTCACTGTAAAAATTGAGAGATTCTTATGTATTCTTATTATTATTTTTGACACGTTGTTTGAATTGCATGCAACGATAACCCGCGGGGTGGAAAGTAAGATAATGATTGAATCGAGAATTAAAGGGCGAGAAGTATGAAAATCATTGGATCGAAAGTCTAACCACAGAGATCCGCGGATAGGTAATAAGCCAGACGAAATAAATTATAGTTTGTTCAGCTGGCTCTTTCGATCGAGTTTTTTCGTCCTCGTCGCGCACATGCTTGGTAATTACTCGAACGATAATCGTGCCCGGCGAATCAACCGGCATGCTGATGCACTCCCGGTATGCGATCTTTTTTTCATTAAATTAGCAACACTCGCGAGCGCGTGCTCCATTATGAACCGGCTCGTGGCTTTTCCTCTGCGAAAATCACGTATCTGGGTAATTATACGAGATGAGGGAAATACATAGCGCTAGAGCACGGAGTTATTCAATTACTTCCTACATAACACGTGTTTATGGAAAATTTATGGCTTTCGTATTATTTTATTTCGATACTGAATCTCATTTTTATAATGTAACGTTCTAAATTTCATTTTCTTTTTTTTTTTTTTGTAACTTAAAATTTTATCTTTATCATGTAATATTGTAAATTTTAATTTTATTTACAGCTTTCGTATTACAATACGAAACGAATTTCATTTTTATAATGTAACGTTCTAAATTTCATTTTTTTTTTTTTTTTTGGTAACATAAAATTTTATCTTTATGATGTAATATTCTAAATTTTAATTTTACTTACGGGTTTCGTATTACGATACGAAGTGAATCTCATTTTTATAATGTAACGTTCTAAATTCCATTTTTTTTTCTTTGTAACATAAAATATTATCTTCATGATGTAATATTCTAAATTTTAATTTTATTTACGGCTTTCGTATTACGATACGAAGTGAATTTCATTTTTGTAATGTAGCATTCTAAATTTCATTTTTTTTTTTTTTTTTTTCTTGTAACATAAAATTTTATCTTTATGATGTAACATTCTAAATTTTAATTTTATTAACGTAACCAAACCTGTTGCTGTTGTCCGACGATAATAACTCAACGATATCGATCGAGAACAGAGAACACTCCTCCTCCGACGTTTATATGTCTAGTTAAATTATCTAGATATTCGATTAAATAATTTCCGATTGTAAAATGGAATTTTTCCCTGCCAATTAATTAATAATACACAATTCCACTTTCGTATTACGTACTTTTACAATTATGAAGAAATAATTTCATGTCGCAACGCGTGTGCTGCAATTAAAATCAACAATCGGTAATATCCGATTGTTACGAACGTGAAAAGAAGAGAAAATAAAAGGCGACCTATACAACGGCGAAACAGTCTGTGAAAAGAGGAATAATAATGTCTTACAACATCGAGACGCTCGTACCTTTTCAAAATAACAGTGTGTACATGGAAGTGATGTAAGCAGCATCGATATAAATTCGATTACCTTATCTCAAAACACACACACACGCGCGCACACACATACACACATATACGTACGATAAATTCAACTTGGTGCGTGAATAAATCGAGTTTATCCAAGTTAAAGGCAGCTTTTATCGCCGGATGAGTATGACAATTTACACAGGAGAAGACAAGATCCGTTTGTTGGCATAAACATTCGCGAAACACGCTAACTCGAGGGCGAAATAGTAGAGTTCGTGCGAGGAACTCGCATTAATCATCGGCCGTTCGTGCACATCGTGTTCAACCTAGACGATCGACGATCCACTATGGTATTTACGGTAGAGCTAACGAATCATCGATCATTAATATCACTGAGATTAAAGGATTTGGAATTGTTTCGGGTGAGCAGCCGAATTTTTAATCGATCTTCCAAAGTTTGGGAATTTTTTGAGATTAATATCGACGTGGATTTAATTTTTTTTTTTTTTCTCTCTCTGTGGTATTGAGAAATTTGTAACAAGTGAATTTTCGATATTTCGATATTTCGATATTTTATCTATATATATCTATTATATATATATAATATCGAAAATTTGTAAATATATATATATATTTGTAATATAGAATACACAATACAATAGTAATAGAACACATATATATATATTTGTAAATATTGTGTGTATTCTATTACATGTATATATGTTCTATTACTATTGTATTGTGTATTCTATATTACAAATATATATATATATATTTACAAATTTTCGATATATATATATTTGTAAATATTATGTGTATTCTCTACTTTTTTTGCATTTTTAAATCCCCCCTGTAAATGTATACGAAACTTTCTCTGTGATTTGTTTGTGATTTGTTAAAAAAATGACAAAGCAATCTTCAGTACAATTTTTTTTAAGATAAATACATTTGTTGATAAATGATTTCAACGATTGTTAATATCACTGGAAGTAATTATAAAGATTTAAATTGATTAATTCAAGCTAAGTTAAAGCTTGTGAATTTTTTTAAGTAGAGACATTAATATTTCCTTTTTTTATATAGAACTTGCTAATTACGAGTAGTAGGAAAGTTTGAAATATAATTGAAGAAGTATCGGGGCAAGTGGTCGACGCAGCGAAATCTCACTCGACATTGACAACTGATTTCGAATCACCGTCTAATAAATAATTTATTCACGTGCACTCGACCGTGGCGGAATATTTTAAGCGCCGAGTTCTGACAAAATAGAATAATCGATAGTATAAGCCAGATATCGGCTATAAAAATCTACATTCGCCAGGAATATTCATTTCACGTTCTAAAATATATTATCCACCTGACTCACTCGCCGTGACATTAAATGGCCAGAAGCGAAATGAATTGATAAAAATATCACGACGACGTAGCAATTTCTATTCTAATTAAGTTTTTATCTAGCCAGAGTTACTCACACATCGAGAACTAACACACAAAAAAAAAAAAAAAGAAAAAGGAAATAAAACCAAGAATCAAGAAGTAATATCATGAATTTCATTTTCTCTCCCAGTTAGAGTGGATTTTTATCTTTCAAGGATTCACACGTACATACGTGTGTCTCTTTTCGAATACCTTACATCATCGTCAAAATTACCTAATACGACTCGCAAGAAGAAAGCGGGCCTTGACGATGAATTTATAAGCTCCATTTTCCCTCTCGTTTTTTGCGCGCTGGAATCGTCAATAAAATCGCGCGATTAAATTATACGGAACGCGTCCCACGCGTTCACGTGAATCACGGAATATAATTATCTGTGACACGTCAATCTCATGTTACCCGCAAAAATGACGCCTCGTTGGCTCGATACGTGGATTCATACGGTCGGACAAATTCATTTGATATTTAATCATACAGCTAGTCGAGAGAGAGAGAGAGAGAGAGAGAGAGAGAGAGAGAGAGAGCGTTTCTCGAAAACTGGGATGGATTTTAAATCGATCAATACAACCTGTCGCGTCGACTCGAAATTCCCACGGAAACCGTGTAACGCATTTTATTTAAAAAAAAAAAAAAAAAAGAGAGAGAGAAAAATCAACCTCGTGCCTAGGGGCTCCAAGTGTATATATACATACGCAGCACGCTAGAAAATCAACCGTATTTTTTTAGCTGAATTCGAGTTTGACCCCGACGGTGAGTCCCAGTTTTTCCCTTGTTCAACGACGTAGAGATATAAATCACCGTTTTTTTAATTGGAGGACCGCCTCCCTCACAATGCAACACCAACAAGGCTGAATGCACCTTTTAACGCCTGCTTTGTTATTGTAATCCGGGACCTTGATCCGTGATAAACGGTACGCCAAAATAGAATACGCCAAAGAAAAAGGAGATTACGTATCCATTATCCTGTAACATAATTCCGTCGGTACAAACGGATTTTTTTAGACTTCCTTTCTTTCCTTACAACTGAGGCGATGAGAAGGCAGCTTTTAGATTAGTTTTATATGAAACGAAATGAAAAATAAAAATACTCCATCCGATTTAGACTCATTCCGATTTAATTTTCGTAAACTTCATTTAATTGGAGCTACCTGTTTTTTTTTTTTTTTTTTTTTTTTTACAAGTGGAGGATCACTATTTTGCAAAGAGTGGAGCTAGCTGCCTTCTTTCAACTGCTTAGAAAACAACTTTCAAAGGCAACCTTGGTCTGCGCAACCTTCATCAAAAATGATTTCGGCAATGATGAATTCCATAAATCTTGCAACACACGAGCATTTACTGTCACAGCTACAAAAGTTATTATCAAACCTGCCTAATTATCGACGGTAATGTAACTCATAATATAACAGTAATTCGTTTCTCGAAAATTGCTGGAAAATGGGTGTCGAAAAGCTCTTCAATTGGAGGCAGAGAGATATGAAGGTTGGAGAAGATTGGGGAAGAAAATAGAATTATGAAATTAGGTCTAATAAAAGGGAGGGAAAGAATCGTGAGGGGGAATAGAAAAGATTGTATTTGTACAGTTAACGATAGAGATAAAGAAGATAGAGGAAAGAAGAATATGGAAAGCAGAAATGCAAATAAAATTAATTTATAATTTACGGTTCCATGATTATAAATTTGGAAACTGAAAAACGAGAAATGAGGGGAAATGAGTGTACTTAATTGAATTAAACGGACGAATGCTTGTTCATTCTCTATTTTGATTAAATTCCTCGATTTGTATCACTTATTACTTTGAACGAGTGCAATTAATAAGCGCGAATTTTCTCCAAATGAGGAGGCGAGTTCGTTTGAATGCAATATTACGTGTCTGTTAATAATAAAGGAATATAATGAAAGTCGAATGCAATTAATGTAGTATAGTTAAATGTAGAAAAGTAGAAAAAAGTGTAGTTAAATATAAAGAAGATAGGAAAAATATAGTTAAATATAAAGAAAATAGAAAAAATATGGTTAAGTATAAAGAAAATAGAAAAAATATGGTTAAATATAAAGAAAATAGAAAAAATATAGTTAAATATAAATTAAATAGTTAAAAATATAGTTAAATATAAAGAAAATAGAAAAAAATATGGTTAAATGTAAAGAAAATGGAAAAAAATATGATTAAATATAAAGAAAATATAGTTAAATATAAAGAAAATATAGTTAAATATAAAGAAAATAGAAAAAATATAGTTGAATATAAATTAAATAGTTAAAAATATAGTTAAATATAAAGAAAATAGAAAAAAATATGGTTAAATGTAAAGAAAATGGAAAAAAATATAGTTAAATATAAAGAAAATAGAAAAAATATAGTTAAATATAAAGAAAATAGAAAAAATATAGTTAAATATAAGGAAAATAGAAAAAATATAGTTAAATACAAAGAAAATAGAAAAAATATAGTTAAATATAGAGAAAATAGAAAAAAATATAGTCAAATATAAAGAAAATAGAAAAAAATACAATTAATCTATCTAGAGCTTGCTGGATATATATTTCGAAGAAGTCCACGTGCAAATGCGTTAGGTGTTCGACAAATCCGAAGGGAAGGTTTATCGAATCGCGGTCTCACCTTGAGCCGGCGATTTAGGCACGCTTGTAGAAAATACGCGTGTCATTTGGAATTCCTTGGTACGCGACCGAGAAAATCGTCTTCAAGGATCGCCGTTACGCGTGCTCCTCGTGTCAGCGTTATTTATACCGTCGTCACGCCTCGATTTTCATTCCACGATCCTTCCTTCGATCCTCTCTCCTCTCTCTCTCTCTCTCTCTCTCTCTTTCTCTCTCCATTCCTCTAACAATGAGTCTGTGTGTACGTGCTGTGTTAAGGCTGCGTCCTTACCGACGCAGAGGGAACTTCTTGCTGAGGTTCCAATGTTTCTCTGAGAAAGTTGTTGATTGTTTCTTCAATCAGCGTTCCGTTCCGATGTCGAGCTTCTCGGAAGCCAAATTGATCAACAGCACTGTTTATTAACCTCGTTACGCAAATACGCGATTGATATCCAATTCTGAAGAAATGGATAATTTCCATAAATTCATTCGCCTCGACAGAATGGAATAAATAATAGCGAGTCGTTAGGTAAATTTAAATGTTCATTTCGAATCATAAATCAATTTATAAAGTTAATTAATATCCTCCAACGACTCGTTATAATAATATTTCTTCCTGCGATCCTCATTCGTTCAATTTTTATTTTATTAAAATTCCTTATGTTTTTGTTGTCTTAGGCACAGTTTAATCGTCGTTGTGTATAGTGTGGCTCTGGTATTATCACACTGAAAACTAAACAACGATTTTCCATGAACAGATTACGACATAAAACACAGCAAGGACACGCAGCTGACCAGACGACGAAATTATATTTCAACGACGGCGTGCCCCTTCTTTCTCTCTCGCGAGATTCTCACGAACGATCTAATGGAATCTGCAAACGATCGAAGTGACGTATATGGAGACCGTTGTTCACGCGAAATGATCCCCGGTTGCTGGTCTTTAAAGCTCTCTTAAAGGAATATGCCTGTATGATCGCGAACCGGGTCGAGCGGTTATTCATGTCACACATGCGTGTGCGTAATGTGCATGGGCGAACGAGAAAGGCTGATAGGTGAGCCCACGTAAGTTCTCTTATGTTCCTTTTCACATACGTACCGGGTGGGACTAAATATCCCAGCCAGCCCATTGTAAAGTCTTCTTGACGTCTGACTATGAATCAATCAATAAATCATTACTTTCAACCTTGTAACGGAAACGAGAAAATCTGATCATAATTACTTTTTGAAATATTATGATATTTTTATATATAATATATTGATATATCTATTTTAGTATTATATTTATATTAACATGCTATTATGTGATATATATAATATAATATTATATTAATATTTAAATATAATATTATATAACGAAAACGAGAAAATCTGATCATAATTACTTTTTGAAATATTATGATATTTTTATATATAATATATTGATATATCTATTTTAGTATTATATTTATATTAACATGCTATTATGTGATATATATAATATAATATTATATTAATATTTAAATATAATATTATATAACGAAAACGAGAAAATCTGATCATAATTACTTTTTGAAATATTATGATATTTTTATATATAATATATTGATATATTTATTTTAGTATTATATTTATATTAATATGCTATTATGTGATATATATAATATAATATTATATTATATTAATATTTAAATATTATTATATTATACTATATTAATATTTAAATATTATTATATTATACTATATTAATATTTAAATATTATTATATTATATTATATTAATATTTAAAAGATAATATGGAGAAGAGAGATTTGAACTTCGATTAGTCAGTATCATGAATCAGCAAATTTCTTGGTACTTTCGACTATCTAATTTTGACCGATCCAATTAGGTCGAACTTCAATCTTTCAATCTTTTAATTTTCAATTCAATTCCATAAATCGATAGACTGAAAAGAAAAGATTACACTTTCCTCGAGCCTCCACTTTCTGCTTTCGATTGTTCAGACTCACGGAATTTCATCGACATCGAAAAAGGGAGAGAAATGAAACTTCCCCGATTAAATCTTCCATCAGTTTTCTAACATCCATTATACGGCTGTGCAAACGAGCGTACCGATGCAAAGAAGCTCGAAGAAAGAACTTCAACTTCTTCGACCCTGACTAACCTCGATTACTCAATTTCACAAATCAATACACAGGGAACTAGTGATTAAACTTTCTCGGACTTGAACTTTCCAACATCTATTATCAAGTTCTCCAAACGAACGTAATACATTGGAAACGAACAATTAAACTTCCTTGTTCATTGAACCTCGTTTTTCCAATTCCGCAAACAAATATGTCAGGCATTAACAGATTCTTCTCGTTTTCGAAAGAGTTCTCTTCGAATTTGTATATTTCGTATAAAAAAAATGTTTCTGTAGAATTTTTAGAAAGATTTTTTTTTTTTTGTAGAAAGAAGCATTATATTTGGGAACAATTTTGAATGATGTTCTCATGTATTTTAGAATCTAGAATAGTGTGATAAAAGTTCCACGAGAAAAAGTTATTTTAGAACGTTTAATTAAAATCCATTTTTGTATCCATCGAATAATATTCGGTGTCAGTATTTGCTACAAACATTGACGAACAAATTATGATTCTCTTCCTTCGGTTGTTTTGTATTTCATAAATTCTATTCTGTCTGAAACTCTTATTTTTAAGAACGTTTATTTATCTAGTCTCATCGGGACTTGTAATGTAAGAATATTTTTCGAAGAACGTTCTACGATCCATCTTTCAAATAGAATCTATTTAAAAATTTCTTAATCTCTTACAGCAGACTGAAAATAAGTTCTTGGTTCCTCTAGCTGCAGCCTTCTAATCCAAATTATTCATACGTTTTTATAAATGAAAGAACCAACAATCACAGATTCTAACTTTCTGGTTCCTCAAATTACAAGCTTCTAACATTATTTTTATGCAAATTAATCCACTGAAAGAAAACGTTTCTAGTTTCTCAAGCTTCAACCTTTCATATTTATCATCTTCACTTCGCAAAGAATATTCCAAAATCACAAACTTTCTCGGTTTCTCGAACTTAAATTAAACTCCCTGGTTCCATCAGTTTCCAACTGCGATTATCCAGTTTTACAAATCAGTCTGTTGAAAATATGAGTTTCCTAAAGCTTCAATTGTCTACATACGTCATCCAATTGTGCAAAAGAATACGATTATTCGAACTAATTGCGAGGCAAACACGTTCGAATAAGCGGTTTCTCGGATAATCTGTCCGAAAGAAACAAATTCGTGAACATGTTATTAGTCAACGAGAAATCAAACAATTCTTAAATATGAATGTTTAAAAAAAATATAAAAAATATTTTTAAAAAAATATTACTAGATTTAATTGATCTTTATCGTTACCTAACTTCGTATTTAATTCCAGAGTTTTCTCTGAAATAACGAATCCGATCACTAATGGTGTATTAACGTTCCATTTGTACGTAGCCCGATATAATTTTAAAAATCAATTTTCAAACTTCAACGGTGATGAAAAATTCTCTTTGTCCGGGATTTTAATAATTCGAGATTAAAATAAATCCCGAATAATTTTAATACTCGAATCACAGGTCTTTTCAGCGACTAAACTTAGGCGCATTTATTTTCATTCTTCGTTAATCTTTTAATATTATCTTCGAATTTTTCGCAACGTCGCTTGTTTTTTTTTCAATTAATATTCTGCAAATACATTAAATTCAAACGGGTCACTGGTATGATGCATTTGACACAAAAAAAAGTGTAAATATCGTTAGCTGTAACAGTTGTGACGCTTTTATTTTCACGTAATTAGATTCATTCCTGTATTCGAACAATGGACGATAAAGGCAACGAGAGGCAAAAATTTTAACTCGTAGCGGCTTATAGTTCCATGAGTACGAGTTTCGAACACCGATTCGTACAAGCCGCAAGTGGCTGTGCGCGTAGCGTCGATGTCTATCGATATTCGATGTTAAGCAAACAGAGTGTGCGGAACACCGCTAGGATGGGTGACCCCTCCGGACTAGCGAGTAGTAAATTATAACAACATAAGCAGGAGGAGCGTCTCTGGGGTGTTGTAAAAGAGGTCGCTGCCATCAGTCCCACTGATGGAATCCTTAGGCCACTTCTCCTACATTACCTTTCACATTCTTCTATCCTCGCACGTATCATCAACACACTCTTTGATGAACCCTTCTTCATATACATATCCACGGATTCTATAACGCTATCATATAGTGGATGAGTATTACTACAATACTACAATAATACATCTATATGTATTAAATAATAAGTTTGAAATATTCAAACGAATGTGTAGATACAAACCTATCAACATGATTTATAGGTCCCCACTATCTGTTATTTGGTTGATAACCACGTGCTTTATCGTGATGAAAGCACTACTTGATCTTCCGTGTTGATACTATTGTATGTTTATATATTTACATTACATGCAGTTTAGTATAAAACGTATACTAGCATGTGCCATTATAATACGTGTCCCTTTCTTTCAATGGGATACATATCCACTTATTATTAACGTTACACAAAATAGACCTCATTACGTTCGACAGTTCCTTTCTTACATTAATGAATTTCTCCCCCCTTTGTCTGCTTAATATATATATTCTAATGGCTATCCTAATCAAACGGAGGAAGGCGACATACCACATATTCGTGTCCTGTAGCGGCCTCTATGGCTCCTCAAATATGAGAGTCAAACACTGAATAGCACAAGCTATCAAACAAAGTAAAAGTAAATCGTTTCTTCCACCCATAATTCCCCCCCATAACAGTATTATCAAATCCAATCGAAGTATTGGTTCCCCCAGTTACTACACATATGTAGCTATAGTCACTCGAATACGAGTTTCGAACTGTACAAGCTACAAGTGGCTGTGCGCCTAGCGTCGAAGACCTGTGATCTTAGCGATTCAATAGAGTTATGGTACACAGCTATGGGATAATCATATCCAACATAGCGAGTAGTTATAACAAGTGTCTGGGGCTAAAAGAGAGTCGCTGTCATCAGCCCCACTGATGAATCTAGGCAGCGATTCTGAGGCGAGAAACGCCACAACATTTCTTCACCTTACCTCATCATTATCTTCACTCATTCTTTTATCCTCGCACTATCAACACTTCAAACATCCTAGACTTCCCAAATCTCGACCGCTCATTTTTCCAAATGAGCGGATCTCCGTAACACGACGTACGTCGAGAACGAGGGAGATATCTCTCTTCCGTGACTTCCGAAATTTGCCATCATTCACGTCCATCTCCACGAACCTTCGTCAAGAGGATGGATTTAACTCCGGCCTCAAACCACTTCCTCGGCTACTTTTTTTCTTCTGGTACTTCGAAATTCCAACCTAGATAACCAGCCGGATTTTTCCGGCCCTCCCCTGCGATTCTATCAATCGACGTAGGGCGCAGCCAAGAAGCGAGTCCTGAGATTAATCTTCTGTGACTTCCGAAATTTGCCATCATCATGTACATCTCCGTGAACTTCGTCAAAAGATGGGTTTTAACTCCGGCCTCAAACCACTTCCTCGGCTACTTTTTTCTTCTGGTACCTCCAACTTCTGGCCTAGATAACCAGCCGGATTTCTCCGGCCCCCCCTGCGATTCTATCGATCGGCGTGGGACGCGGCTGAGAAGCGAGCCCTGATATTGACAACGCGAAAATTTACATGGCTCGAGGGTTGGTAGTGATTAAACGAGCAAATTCTCTTCTCGCTTTTAAACCAAGGACAGAGAACACGTTTACTGCCTCGTCGTGGTCGTTGTGCTTGGTTACGTAAAGTGTACGAGTGTTTCCAGGCGCCCTTTACATTCCATCATTCGCACACACACACACACACACACACACACACATACACGTACACCGCGCGGAGCAAACGATGAGAAAGCAGAAAATAAAGGAGATAAGAGGAGGGAAAAGTTCGCGAATTAATTGGAAAGGAGAGATTCTGTCCTGAATTGCGCAGCGTTCACCCTCCATCGCGCTCGTGGCGTCCACCATTATCTTTCTGACGGTTATTAACTCATTAATATAGAGGGTTGTGGCTGGGGGGGTTGGAAGATTTATTAGGGGTAATGTCATTTTCTCCAAATTTAATCAAACATTGTCGTCCAGCGACAATAATTTAACTTGTAATAACCTATATATTCTAGGTCATGTTATAACATGACCTATATTCTAGTTCGTGTTATATTACAACCTGACCTACATTCTCGTTCATGTTATACTACAACATGACCTACATTCTAGTTCATGGTATATTACAACCTGACCTACATTCTCGTTCATGTTATATTACAACATGACCTACATTCTCGTTCATGTTATATTACAACATGACCTATATTCTAGTTCATGTTATATTACAACATGACCTACATTCTAGTTCATGGTATATTACAACCTGACCTACATTCTCGTTCATGTTACATTACAACATGACCTACATTCTCGTTCATGTTATATTACAACATGACCTATATTCTAGTTCATGTTATATTACAATATGACCTATATTCTAGTTTATGTCATATTACAACATGACCTATATTCTAGTTCATGTTATATTATAACATGACCTATATTCTAATATCACATAACCTATATTCTAGTACCAACATAACCTATATTCTAGTTCATGTAGTATGTTATGTTATAACATAATTTAACTTGTATGTAATTTAGTTTGTATTTAACTTGTATATTCTAGTACCATATGGATATTTAGCGTGCTTATTGTTAAATTATATTATAGATTAAAACTGTGTTAACTCTCAACTAAAATAAAATTTTGCACAGTATCAAAAAACATTACTTGTAATGCTAAGTGTGTATAGAGATTTTCGTAAATTGAAATTTCAAATTTTTACGAACACACGATCCAATAAGTCTAAAGGCAAAAAGAATTTCTTTCCGGTACTAAATATTACAATAAGCATACTATTTTTAATATTTTTCGCGTTCTCTGCATTTTCGCGTGTTCAAATTTCCTGCAAATTTATATAAATTCGCAGTCTATTTACGTGGTAGTTGCAAAGATTTGAATCGATATGACTCTGTAGAGATAATAATTACTTATGTATTTAATTTATATAATGTTATGTATAGTAAAATATAACATTATGTACAGAATTTCTCATCTATTCTTACGTAACATCTGATTTTTGATTGCGATCGGAAGAAATTCACGTCAGAAGTTTTATGTGTGCATATAGATTTATGTGTAAATTTATATTTACGAAGCTTACAGATTGAACAGATTTTTATAATTCATACGCACGCGGTATTTAAACGTGGATAAATCAGGGATAAATACACGAGTTCGCAACTATTTGCATTTGCAATTAAACGATGCAACCATTTTTCTTGCTAAGAACCTGGTACACTTTGTTGCACATGTAAAACCTCCTTGTCATTCTGCATAAAAACAGTGTTAAAGTAACACGCTCTAGAAATGATTAATTCGCGAGCTGCACGTGTACTTTTGAATAAATTCTCTCGTCGAGGAAGAGACACAATAGCTGGCCGATAGAATTTTAAAGAAAGAAATTTTCCACGGAAAACCAATCGAGAATTCGTCTTTTTTTTCTTTTTTTTTTTGAATTGACAAATGCCAACCTTGGATATCGATTTTCTTTTATTCACGTGGCAATATTGCGACGGCAATATAGTGAAATGTGTATAAATTTGTTACGAATGATACGGCGGAAAGTGCTGTATGTATAATGATTTAACCCGCCAAGAATAGTCTTTCGTTTAATCGAGCGTATAGATCGACCAGACTTTATGCCACGAGGTACAAGAATGAGAATGACTAGCCCCAATCGGCGAGATTAATGAGCGTTTCCAATTTCTCGGGCAAGTAGTTAATCATGCCGAGCTACTCGTGGCTTGTTCGATCACTCACGATGAAATATAATTTGTGTATTAAGAATCACCCTCTCCGCGTCGGTGTGTGTTTTATCGATCACTCGTCCCGGGAAAAATACGTGCGTCAATCAAAACTGGGTTATCGTAAATCGAGCTTTTATAAAGTTTAATTACACTTTAACCTGCCGTAGTTAGGCAAAAGTGTCAATTGTGAATTGATTTCTACGGACTGACAGGGTCAAACGCAACAACGTCGATAACAGACGACGACAGCTGCGTCCGATACACAAGGCTTCAAAGCAAAATCAAACGAGCGTAACCAATTTACTTCGACGTGCATAATCGTGATTGCTTATTAAGTTTCGTCGTTGCAGTAGTCGGTAATGAACTCCTTTTCGCGAATGTTAAAAGGATCGAGAATTTGGGAGAATGAAATTGGAGAGAAGGCAAAAATTGGGGCGAAAAAGTAAGAGAAAAAGAGAAAATAAAATAAATAAAAAGAGGAAATTGGAATAAAAATATTTGTAGCTTACCGATCTGACTTCGACGTATAAGTAGCGTGGAGCAGATCCGTGGCTATCTGTCTTTCAACGTTAATGAAAGTCTAAGCTAATTCAAGATAGAGTTGTTTCAAAGTTAGATTAGTAAGATTGAGAAATGTAAATTGTCGTAAGAGGAAGATTGATGAAATTTGAGTGAGTTTGATAGTCAAACCTTGATCTGTCGTACGTCGATGGGTTGCAAGCGAAACTTGATTGTCAAAACATTGTCTGTCGTTGTACGTTGGTCTTATATAGCTGGATTCTATTGTTTAGGGAGGTATGTTAGTTGCTTCCAGATGTGAGTGAGATCAGAAAGTAGTATCTGCACTTCCTAACGATCCCAGGATGTGTCCCTCGCAATATGGATTTATGAGTTTGGATTTATGTCGTAAAAAAGTTGCGATAAAGTCCTTCATCGAGCCTTAAAATTGAGTGTCGAGCATGACGGACCTTGGAATTGGTAGTGACTACAATAGAAGATGCAAGGTAATGAAGGACATAAAATATGGTCACGGGAGATCATCCCTGCCGTCGAGAAATTAGAAATTGTAAAATTGCTTTCCCTGGCTTTCGATGAGTTTGTTCTTCGCGGTACGAACCCCTTTGTGTTCGATAAGAACAATATTTCTTTCTAAATTTGGTGTGACGAAAAACAGGTATTGTTTGTATTTTTGGAGTATCTTTGTATTTATCAAATGGTGTTTTATAAATTTTTATAAATTTCGTGGTAAATAATTTTTAAAAATTGTGCAAAATACACAGAATAACGAAGTATCAAAAATAGGGTAAACTTTACAAGATAAAAGACAAAAGGAAGAAATTAGAAATAGAGAAGAGATGTTTCAAATTTGGAGTAAATTTCAGGTAGCAGAACACACGCAGCCATCGTTTATCGTAAATAATATCAAGTAATATTTTACAGAATTTCGTAATAAATAATCGTCGTCGAATTTTTGAAAATTGTGCAAAATATATAGAGAATGTAAAGTAATTTATGGAATATCGGCAGCAGTATAAACTTTCCAAAGGAAAAGAGGATGAGAAACGGAAATAAAAATGGATGGGGGGAAACATTGTGTTTGTAAAATCGTAGATAGAGACACAGATAGTCAAACCAATTATTGCAGTCAATTAAAAAAGACTAATACTACATCTTTGCTTGTCAAATTAATTAGAAAGTACCAGCCTATTGTTTGATCCGTTCAATCCTTATAATTTCTAGTTCTCCATTATTTAACGAGCGGTTGCATAGTGAGCGCACCACCGTATGATTAAATACGTAATTGCTCTCAAATTAAAAATTCACTTTATCTTTATTAATTTCTTAACGCTGATTTCCCGTATTTGATAACATCCGCCGTCCCTAATTGAATTCTCTGCGAAAAAAAAGAAAGAGAGGTATAGGGAGTGAAAATCACTTTGTTCAATTTGATATTGCAATCTAGTTATATAACTCTTTGAGTATCGGATCGATAAATAATACCCTGTTTCTGTTTATCTCATTAACTCCTGGCTAATGTTACTTCGTTACTTAATCGAGCTTGCATTTAGTCTATAACAATAATTGAAATCACATTAATAATTGCAATCTATTGCATCAGTTGTTAAATCCGAATTACCACTTCAAATTTATTTCGCTGAAAGGGTATTCATTATCCGCGAGCGGATTTCATTTCCTCTTTACCATATTGACTGTCAGAATAATTATCGGTGAAATCTTTCCGAATAATTAAAATACGAGATAAATCCCGTAAATAGTGGGAACATTTTTCAGCAACCCAAATATCGTTAATTAAAAAATAAAATACTACTTGCAAAAAATAAAATACCTACTTTGCAAAAAATTAATATTATTAATAAAAATTAATGTTATTAATACTAAAACTACCGTTCACAAAACGTAGACCGGAAGCATAAAATTTCCCTCAAAGACCTTAGAGTAAGAGAACAGAAAAGCTTTATAATATAATAAATATATTAATAAAAATATAATATAATAAATATATAAATATATAAATATATAAAAATATAATATAATAAATATATAAATATATAAATATATAAAAATATAATATAATATAAATATAATATAATAAATTACACGAGCTGTTATTTATGTATTTTACAAAGAACAATTTAAATCTTTAAAAATACACTGTTTCGTGTCTATAAAATTTCGATAATAATAAAAAATTGCAAATTGGTCGTTTTGACCACTTTGGTTTAGTTTATTAAATTATTAAATTATAAAAATATAAAATTTGTGTTGGCCTCAGCCGAGATGTCACAAAGATCACGAGTCGTTGGCGCGATCGAGGATCTCATATTCGAAGTTCAATCGACCGGAAGTCGTTCATTTGCTCGACAATATCTATGCAAAATGGAGTCAAGTCCGAGAGGCTCTCTCCCGGCTCTTTGGCTCGTGCCACTCGATTTCTTCTCCGGCTAATAAATGCTAGCTAAGAAACGATATTTGATACCGATGCAATTGTATTCGCGATGTTGTTTTCCTCGTCGATCTATGGCGCGGCGCACTGGTAATTGCATCTCGTATATTTTCCATGCCAACTGCAGCTATACAGTGTCGCCTTCTTTGGCCGCGCATAATGCACGCTCCGTTGCAAAACGCTCTTCTCACCTTCGTATATTTCCTTATTAAAACTTCGATCGTTAAACGATCGTCGAAGAAACAAGTGGCGATAATTATGAACTTTGTTCGTTCTTGGATTATCATACGGAAACATGTATGTAACTTGGTAAATATCAGATTGTATCTATTTTAAAGTCCAACGAATGGACTTGGAAATGAGTAATTCTTTTTCCTTTTTCTTTTTTTTTTTTTCAATATTTGCTCACTTTAAACATTTTGACTCATCTGAAACTCAAACTTCCTTGCTATTTCTTCCATCGGTCAAAAAGATTGTTTCTCCGGTTGATGTTTACACCAAATCATCTGCCAATTTTATTATTATTAATTTGAAACTAAAAGCCAAATGCTAGTGTCAAGAAGTTCGAGACTTTTTAAATTTTGAAGGGAGTTCTGAAACTTTCCTTCCCGATCAAAACTTGTCGCCGTTGTGCAAGAGAATTTTCTCTGAGAATCTGCGCTTGATAAGGTAATACATATTAGCACAACTCTGCACGCGAACAAAATATCAAAGGCATTCTTCGCATAGTTGCGTCTTTTATCTGCGCATTTCGGTGATAGAAGCAAGGTGGAAGCATACTCTGGTAAACACGGGGTGAGCAAGTCGTTGCATTAGAAACCAGAGAGGTTGACATTGCGGCGCTTGCTATGGCGAATGTTTTCGGTTAAACTATGGGTCCGGCTATCTATAATTAACCGCGGTCGATAGGCTAAAAAGTCAATTCAATTTCTTTCGACGCGAAAATAAAGCGGCGTGCGCGCGCGCGCGCACGCCTGACAGCGTGGTTAAATTTACGCGGTGGTTTATTTACCGGCTCAGTGGTTTGCTGCTATTGTTTCACGAGAGAATGCGAAAACAAGAGGCCGAGTGGGTCTACTATCGAGACCATGGTGATTAAACCCAAACAAAAGCGTGAATGGCGTAACCTTAATTTCAGATGAAATTATATGACGAGCGTAATTACGATATGCATAATCGTTATTAACCCGTTCGGATGGACTATGTTTTGATATAGTAGATAAACCGAAATTCACTGAAATTGATTCGCCCTCGATTTCTCAAATTTGCCCAAGGGATAGTCAGATTGAACAGAGTTGTCGAAAAAGTGGCGTAAATAAAGGGGAAAGTTGAAAAGGATACTTAACCTCTTGATGGAATGACGCGTCGAGAATTTTTTGTTCCAAAATTATAACATTTTCCCTGGTTAAAGTATATTTAAGTAAAACAAATAACAAATTTATTAATTCTCAATCATTTCTATCCAGGTGATATCATACCGACGAGTTCAAAAGAAAAAGGAAACGACGAATTATATACGGTTTGGTCGCTCGTTATGGTCCGCAATCGGTTGCCAGCGCAGGTGGTTAAAGGGGGAGAAAAGTGCGATTTCACGAAAAACTTTCACAGACCAGTACGCAACAGATTTCAAAAAATCTGTTTATTCTAAATGATATATTATATTAAATATATTTAAATATATATTAAATATATTTAAATATATATTAAATTATATTCAAAGTTCAAACAGTCTTTCTATTCGTCAGCGGATGGATATTAATGCGTTCATGGGAAATTGAACGACGGGGGAACAACAGCTATTTATCACGATGGCATTTCAGATTCTCGTTTATCGATCGCGTGTAACGATAAGCTTAATTTTATCTGGGGCTGATGAAGAGGCGTATTCGCGAGATAAGTCCGATTCCTATTTATACTCTGTTAACGAGCTAGGCAAGGAATAGAGAAATCAATTTCACGCTCAACTAAATCACGAGTACTGGTGTTGATCGAGAAATCCGTGAACGTGTGCGCGGATATTGCATTAGAGTGAATGGATTTAATTAAATACTGTAGTGGCGCGATGAAAGGACAAATTTCCATGCTACGAAATCCCGCTCGTTCAAAGCGAATTTTCGTTTCTCATTAAATATAAAAAAAAAAAAAAAATGTTCGCCTTGTTCGGCGCAATTTCATATTTCGTTTATTCGCCGTTGAATATCATCGAGGCAATTAACGTTGCAATTGATTACTCAATTTTGCTTGAATTATTGAATTTCGGAGAGGTGAATTTCGAAGATTTGTTCATTTTCTTTTTTCATACCGTAATTTCGAAGAATTTCTAATATTTTTTTTATTTTAAAATACGAAATTGAATTTATGTGATTTTCTTTTATTGAAATCATGAAAATTCTTCCTACTTTCCCACAAGAATCATTCATAATTCAAATATATGCTTCAGCAAAAATCTAAACTACGTTTTATTTCTACTACGTATTCTTCAAGAATAGGTTAATAAACTATATCTCTATTAAAACGCTACTTTTACGGAAACCTACTTTTCATTCATTTGTACTTTACTCCAGTCTTAACCATAAACAGAAGGTAATTAGGAAATTTAACAAGGAGAACATTCTTGCCCAGAAATGATTAACTAACCATAACGTTAGACGTAGAAAAATAACTGCACTTTGTCAGTCTAATAAGTGCAGAGAGTTCGTTCCTCCTCAGTTTTATTCGTGTTCGTGTTTTCTGTCAGCGGGCAAAAAGTATTTCCTGTTTTCACACGAGACCCGAGAGGACGAAAGTTGTCGGAGCAGAGGCCGAGAAAATGACAAAAATACGTGATGGCCTCGTCATCCGGTCCCTCCTGATATTTTTGTCGTACGTTCATTGAGAAAAGTCGTAATAGGCTACAATGTACACACACACTTCTCGTATTTACCGTATACACCTATTCGAGGATTCTTCAAACATACAACTTGCACCCTTTTAAGTGGCACGCAAAACTTCAGAGGGGAAGAGAAACGAAAGCTTTATTGCCATAAGGAGGCAGCTCGTTTATTAAAGAAGAAAGAAAGATGTGGATTTCATATTCGAGGGAGCAAAAATTTATCAAGTAGAGAAAGTCTATGGGGGAAAAAAGTAAAAGATGCTGAAAGGTATTTTGTAAAAAAGGTATGTTGGAAAAAAATTAATTCCAACGTTTAAATTATGTTTTTTTTTTTTTTTTTTTTTTTGAAAGATTGAAAGAAAATGCAAGCAAGATTTCATTGAATTCATTTCGACAGATTTCTATTGATTTCTTTCAACAGCTGTCTCTTTAACGCGGCAGGTCCATCAAATCTTGACCTTTGCAAGCGATTTTCGCGGGTCAGTTATTTAAAGAGGCGATCTGTCTGAATGAAGTGGCGCTTACGGAGTGTATAAATAAAATTTACGATTCGCGAATCCCGCGGCGAGCACTTTAAAACCGTCACTCCTTTACGACCTTCCTCCTTCACTTTGTCCACTGTTAAAGATTCTACGGTGTCGTCCTGTTTGCTCAACAAACACGGGGTGTGTACGTGCTACAACGTCGTTCCGGGGAATTCTGGCTATTTTTAAAACATACATTCTACGACAAAAAGAAATAAAGATTCAGAGACTAATTACGATATATAGATTCTAACTCAAATTTGTAAACAACAAGCAGAGAAAGTTTGACGAGGGTTGTTTTTAAATATCATATTACGAGTTCCTCAATTCTCTAATAAATTGCCTGTCGATCTGACGAAATGCATTTTCAAAGCAAATATCCAAAGGATATATTTAAATCTTCATTTACTTTGCGCAAACATCCAGGAACTAATTACAATATGTAGATTGCAACTCAGACTTGTAAACAACAAGCAGAGAAAGTTTGACGAGGGTTGTTTTTAAATATCATATTGCGAGTTCCTCAATTCTCTAATAAATTGCCTATCGATCTGACGAAGTGAATTTTCAAAGCAAATATCCAAAGGATATATTTAAATCTTCATTTACTTTGCGCAAACATCCAGG
>NW_025110301.1:524589-529002 GCF_011392965.1 Frieseomelitta varia | reverse complement strand
ACTTGTAAACAACAAGCAGAGAAAATTTGACGAGGTTTGTTTTTAAATGTCATATTTACGAGTTCCTCAATTCTCTAATAAGTTGCCTGTCGAAGTGAATTTTCGATGCAAATATCCAGAGTATGACGTAAGTCTCACTCTGCACAAAGAACCAAAGACTAATTACAAGTTTCTCCCCCCGACTACCGAACTCGTGCGAATACTCTCACGGAAGAGAGGAGATCTCGAGGGGAAACGTAAGGGATCAACGAAGCGGTTTTCGCATGTAATTTACACCGGCGCGCGGAAGTTTAAGTGCTTCCTTGAAAACGTTGAAGATCATTGCCGATGTGTGTGCATGTGTGAGGGGACCCCGGTGTTTAATCTCCATCACAGGACACATCCTTCTCGTCATCTCTCTGTGGCGGTCGCTTTGACCGTACAACAGCCGCGTGCATGACTTTTTATCTTGCACGACCCTCTTCTCTCCTATTTATACACTCGCAAGCCTCCTGGCTGGCGTGTGCTCGTTGCTATCTGACCGTACAACAACGCGGGGTTAATGTTATTCTTTGAAGAGCGGAGGAGGGAGACGAAGGAACAGAAAGAAAGAAAGAAATTATACGGTAGGAAAACAGGAAATTAATTGTTCCAGTGTCCCGTTAATTCTTTCCGCAGCATCCACTTACGCGCATCCACGCGTTACATTTTAATTGCACACGCTACGTAATTGCGAACGTGGCTTTTCTTTACCGGGCCTCGGAAGGGGAATCGAAAGATTCAAATATTTTACTTCCCTTGAAATTATCTCGACTTGGAATTCAGGAAGTTGGGGAAATATCCCCGGATTCGTTCTGCGGTAAATTTTGCAAGTGTATGTTCGTTCGTTCTTCATTTGGAGGTTTTCGAATTGAATTTCATTGGCCAAATTGGGTAATTCGGGCGATTTAAATAGCCAGCTTCTAATTGTAAGAGACTCTCGAAAAATCATAAAATGAAACTACTTTGCGATCGTTCCTTTTTGCAAATGTCGAATACGATTGGCGCTGTCAGATGATTATCTACTCTTCGTGAGTCACACGGTTTAGGTTAGGTTAGGTTAGAGCAGACAACAATAGATTAGACTATTAATATAACAAACGATAGATCAAATTACTTTTAGTTGTTACAGTTAACGATAAGATTCGCGAGGGGCGTTATTCTCTTTGTCTCCACGGAGTATAAATACTTGTGAAAATGTAGAAGCGCCATCATTCTCATGTATCCAACAATAAAAACGGCGGTCGAAAATGTGTCCTTCCTGTGGAAACCAACATTTACGTTTCCAAATATTACATTCACCAGAGCCAAAATTCAAATTTAAAAAGTAGTCAGACTTTTTCGATATCTTAACATTTCCCCGGCGAGTCTCTCCCTCACCTACCGAGCAATTACTTCAATTCGAACGGTCGGAGACCGTTTCTCTTCCTTGCCTTGCCACCTACGCGTTTCGAAGTCACGAGGTCGTAAATAAAATGGGGAACAAATTGGTTGGACAATGGTCGTTCGAACGAAACGCGTCGACGCCTCTCCGTCGGGACTTCATAATCGCCGCGAACGGCTGCTCGTCCGTGCGGTTTCTTTCGCTATTGTTTACAGGCCATTGTACCACTTGGCTTGCAAGTATCGCACGTCCAAAGAGGACAAAGAGGAGAACGAGCACAATGCCGAAGGTTGTTGGCGATATACCCGCGGAATCTCGTATCTGATGCGAGGAGAAAATGTTCGACGTACTGACAAACAACTCTTCCTTCTCCACCGTCGACACGATAAGACCAATTTTCCTTCGGTTACCTTCTTGTTTATCGCATTGTACAAACGGCGGGGCGTTAATGACGGCACACACGTAGTTTCGGATTACGCGTGGAAGAGTACTGGCATGAATACAGTTGTGTCCAGCGATCGCGTATGATCGTGCCCGAGATAATTTTCTAACGATAACGAGAGAGAGAGAGAGAGAGAGAGTCGGTATTGAAAGTGGTTGTGCAATGTTAATCCGGCAAGATATGATACTGTTTAATTGGTTTACTCCCGTCGCATTCTGATAATTTTTTTCACGTGAGTTCTATCAAATTTTATGTAAATAAATTCTGAATTATTTTACGTAATTAAATTCTGATAATTTTTTTCACGTGAATTCTATCAAATTTTATGTAAATAAATTCTGATAATTTTATGTAATTAAATTTTCATATTTTTGAATTCTTCCAAATTTTATATAAATAAATCTAATAATTTTATGTAAATAAATCTAATAACTTTATGTAAATAAATCCTATCAAATTTTATGCAAATAAATCCTATCAAATTTTATGCAAATAAATCCTATCAAATTTTATGTAAATAAATCCTATCAAATTTTATGTGAATAAATCCTATCAAATTTTATATAAATAAATTCCATCGAAATTTATGTAAATAAATTCTGATAATTTTATGTAAATAAATTCTATCAAATTTTACGTAAATAAATTCTGATAACTTTATGTTATTAAATTCTGATAATTTTTTTCACGTAAATTCTATCTAATTAACTATTATTAACTCTTGCACGCAGAGTGTTATTAAAATGAGCAAAAGAAATATCAACTGATCGCAATTTCCATCGAATGTTTCACAGTAATTTGAGTTAACAGTAGTTCGAAAATTTTTACAAATTTTTACGACTGACGCAACAATGGTGGGCGTACAATTCCACAATATATCTTTGAAACGGAAATTTTTCAAATAATGGATTTTCGTTCCTCTAAAAGGATGTCATAAATGTTTTTACACGATAGTTTTCTCAATAGGCTTTATCATTTTTTAACAAAGTTCGAGACGAATTAAATGCGCTTTCCCTCGTCCATCTCCATTTTACGCTGTTTTTTTATATCAATTCATTTGACGATATGGAAATTGATATTGCCTTTGAGAACAAAAGAACATAATTGATTGACTCCGACCGCAAAACAAACGAATACTCTAGCCACACAAACCGCGATAGAATTACTTCAGTGGCTTTGAGATACGAGGGAATACACGTGCATACATATACATTTTCACGCACGAGAAATATTTCAAAGAACGGGGAAATGAAAGAGATTCGTGGAATTTGTTGGTGAGAGAGAAGCTTCTCAATTTAGAACGAATTACTCGATAACTGAAAAGATGTGGTGAAATTGAATCGATTAATTATGTATGGTCATTAATCAAACTGCGATTAGCGAAGTTCAACATTCAAGCACCATTTTTTATTAGGTTTTATTATTGGATTGGCAAAAAACTGTACAAGTGTCACAAAGTGGCGTAACAAACATTTCCATAGAAAGTCTCGTTCCTTGTAACAGTATGAAACAGTTTTTACATTGTAAAAACAATTGCGCGGAGAACAGAGACTTGACGATATAATTATAGAATGAAATAAACGTACAATTTTGCAGGAAACTTGCATCATAATTTCATAGGGGAAAGGAGATTCTTTAGAAATAAAATGAAAAAATAAAAGATCGAGAAGAACTGTCCTTCGCGATGAAAGCAAAGAAAAATTCGAATGAAATTCAAAGGCAAGAGAAGCTGTCCTTTGTGAAGCTAAAATGACCAAAATTCGAATGTTTCATTTATTTCAGAAATAAAATTAAAAATCCAAGAACTCCTCGCCTAAGAAAAGACAAAGTTTTTGTATTTTACAATCTTATAGAGATAACAAAATTATTTTTTTAACATAACAAAAGCCACCGAGATTTATATCATCTCGAAGAAATTCAAAACGAAACAATGGCTTGGATTCTCTTTATTTTCGCCAGAACACGAAAGCAAGAATGATCGACGAGGCGTCGAATGACTAATATCGAAAACATCAGTCAGAAACTAGACGCTCGAATCTTCGTCTTTAATATATTATCAATTTAGGGGAACGAGGAATGTCACGTGGCAGGGACAGCAAACATGTGATAGATTCTCTAAAACAGGCTTCACAGGCGAACTGTGCTATCAGTTGGTCAGTTTATCAACTAAACGGTGTATTGATCGTCTCGACGGTGGGCAGTGCCGCGTTGTACCGATTTCGTGTTCACGAGCTTCCATCCGATGTCGAACCGTTCAACGTGAAATTTCGACAAACACGCTTTGTTCGACACTGGTATCGCCTAAATTTCCGAAATTAGACTACAGTTCGCGTGCGCTTGGCAACTTTCCTCTTCCTCCATCGTTCAATGAAATCTTCCCTCCGGCTCTCCCCAAAGGCCTAAAAGTTGCTCGCGCAAAATTGCGTTATTTCGCAGGAAAATCGCAAAAAATTTGAAACGCGAAGCTTTTTTTATTTCCGAAGTATTCAGAATCGTTTCTTTCAAAGATGTTTTTACGTTATTGCGAAAAGTTGTAAGAAAATATGTTTCTTTTTCTTTTTTAAAATTT